>NW_023331458.1:0-44002 GCF_011100685.1 Canis lupus familiaris
CAGACTTAATAAATAAAGCCTGCACTCACACTAAAATCAGTCCCCAACTTTATTTTACCTTCTAACAAAACACTCTGGATACACCATTTTTGCAATAATATTGAAATAGATGGCATTATGTTGTAGTATATTCTAGTAAAACAAGGGAAGCTGTATCAAAAGAGGTTCTAAGACATTTTTATATCCCCATAAATATGCCTGGATTTGAATCCCAAAACAAATGTGACCAAAACCAATTTATTTTTTTCTGAGGCAAAATAGAAATCACAGCAATGGAGGAGGTAAAAATAGATGCCTAACAGGCCAGTTGTGACAAGAGAGGAAATTCCAAAATTATCGCCAGGAAGCCTAAGTGTGAACGTCCATTTGATCTACATTGAGTTGTTTAATATATTCTCTTAAGAAAATGGGGATGTTAATACCTATCTTAGAACATCAAAAACACTTAGCAAGGTGACTAATGTATGTTGCAGTGCCTTGTTCAGTGCCTGACGTTGTAAATATGCAAATAGTACTCAGGAAGTTGAATAGCGTGATTTGAGATCAGTCATAAGCCCCTAGTGAAACATGCCAACCCACACATAAAAAACACATCCCCTAGAAAGCACACTGAAAACGTGATGGGCCTATTGTAGAACAGAACTCATCCGTAGTGGAGTAGTCCCTTGATTCTGCATTTTAATTGCTACATGGAACCAGTTCAGGAGGGAGTAATAGGTCATTAATGTGTCAACAGCTAATGTGATCACCACTTTTGATTCACAGATGAAAAAACCTTAAGAAAAAAGGGACATGGTAATACTTGGATGTTACGATTGTTGGTGATGGTTGTTTTAAAGAAGGGTGGGTAGCTGATGATGAGCCCGACAATGACTATCAAAATTTAAGAAAGGTGGAAGAGCAGTATAGGGAATTACAGAAGATATCCATGAATTCATCGTAGTGGTGCTAAATATAAAAGGTGATAGGGCCAAAGGACAGGTGCTTCCTACATAGTTTGGCCTTGAGTTAATTGTATAAAATATCAGAATTAAACATATAGCAACTATGTCAGAAGATGTGAATAGAGGCCATATTATGTTTTCATATATCTGCCTCATAAAAATGTCTTCTTGTATTTCACAAACTTTATTCAGGTGACTATTATTTTTGTATATCAATGATCACATACTGTATTTAGGAACCCACTTAGAAACACAGATGTGCTTTCCAAATGATTCATATTTCAGTATGATTTTTTTCTATCCCTTTGTTGTTGTTTTTATTTACTTAAAACACTTTTTAGTCATAGATCTATTGAGATT
This sequence comes from Canis lupus familiaris, assembly GCF_011100685.1. Lineage (NCBI taxonomy): Eukaryota > Metazoa > Chordata > Mammalia > Carnivora > Canidae > Canis > Canis lupus. The sequence goes on from NW_023331458.1 coordinate 1,305, forward strand.
TTGATGAAAGGTATGCAAACTCCAGGCAGGAAAAAAAATGTATAAGGAAACAAAATTTTGCGCATGTTTTTGAAAAAAAAAAAAAAAACTGGAAATAGAGTTCTAGTATTTTACTTGAAGGAAAGCAGAAGTAAAAATGTGAAGGAGATAATCATAAATCCAGAATTAGAAAGAAACCAGCAATGCTAAATAGTAGCCAACCTCAACCACGGTACATCTCTGAGTGAATAACGGTATATGCTGTACAACCCTGTATGGCTGATTGTTAAGAGCAAAGTGTTAGTGCTAAAAGGACCCCAAACCAGTCCAGGTTTAGCTTCCTCATCAATAAAACAGACAAATAAAATTGCATTATTCTAAATATTCAATGAAATTGTGTATCCCAATCACTTAGTAGCTGGCTTAGAGAGGGCATGTAGTAATTTACATGCATAAAGTGAAAATATCCAGCAATTGGAAATTTCCGTGGTGGGATCTCCAAGCTGGCTCCACAACTGGGCGCTCAGCTTTTGTCTTGAGCTCAGCTCAGCTCTCGACATCCTTCCTGCTTTCTCCTTATCTGCTCATCCAGTGGAGCCAATCACAGTTCACTCCTTCACAGTCAGTGTCTTAGGCCCAAACATCCAGCCTAACATTTTCTTAATATAACATATGAGTCCATGCTTAGGAGTTGAGTCAAGATGTTCCCTTCCACCTGTAACCAAGCCTCTACTCTCTGATACTCCTCTGTGTGTTTTAAGAGATGCAGTCTATTAAGGAAGCTCTTCTCTACTTTCATTCTTTTGTTTGATTCAATTAATGTTTACTAATCTGTCCTATGCCCAGTCATGTGCAACATGTTTACCCACAGGAGAGAGTTTCAATCTTGGAGGCAGCAAAGTAGATTACAAAGAGTTAAAGGAACTCTCCTCAAAAGAGTTAACAGTTAGTTAACTAGAGTCCTGAAGATAACAGACTGTGGGAAGGAATTAGGATTCTCCAAAGGTGGTCAAAGACATAGTTAGGGGAAAAGGGCAAATTCTAGTAGGTTAAGGTATAGTATTTATGCATCGTGAACTTCACAATAATAGGTAGAGGTTGGTAGATAATTAGGAAAAGGACAATTTGAATTAAAATCAAGGGAAACAACAAAATGAGAAAATTTGTAATTAACTCAAGAACATACTATGAAAGATTCATTCATTTCTAATGAGTAGATAACTATTTCACTTTATATTCCAGGAAAACATAATCATTTATTTATAACACACACTAGATACTTTGACTTGTAAGTAAATTTAACTGTGTGATCACTGAATTAACAAAATGTACATGAGGTTATTTGTTTTTAATTGAAGATTTTGATGGATTTGAAAATATTGAAGTGATAGATTGAATTCTGATTGTATGAAGGTTATTTTCTTCAATGAGATATGTTTCATTTGGATGACACTGTTGAGGTAAGAAAAGGAATAAGATTGACATTAAGTAACACAAATCATGCTATTAATCAACAGATGTACAGGAAACATGAAACTGCACGATCATATTCTTTCTCATAAACTGTCAGTCTGATTCTATCCCCCAGATGCTCATAAATCTACTGCAGTTAAGGACCAAGAGAACAACATTTCATCCGTGAGCACAAACATTTCTTGCCATGAACTCCAACATCCAAACAAGTGGCAGCAGAAACAATCGACCTGTTGAGGGCCCCTTCTCTGGCACTGTAGTACCTGAGGGTCTTTTTCAGAATTAACTTATTTTGAAACACAATACCCACATCTCAACAACTGCAAATAGAAACCAGAGTTTTTACCAGTTCAAACCAAACACAGATATCCTCAGTGACCTTCTTCAGGGAGAGACCCCATGCTGATTGTTAGGCATTTCTTGTTGATGTTTTACTTCCTCTGCACTTAGAAATACAAGTGCAAGCAAATGTGAAAACTTCACATAATCACATTGTGTCTTTGGTTAGCTGACATTTTAAAACAACTGTCTAGAGTCCTATAAAATACATGTCATTTGATTTTACCAACAGGTCTTCTGGAAAGTAATAATCATATCTATATCACAGGGTAATTGTGAAAAGTATTAAATAAGTTTACAAACACAAATTACTCAATATAAGTCATATTAATAGCAAAACTTATATAGTCCATTACATGCTGGCATGTAGAAAATTTTATTACAATTTACTTGATTTCTTTTTTTTAAATATTCTATTTATTTATTTATTTATTCATAAGAGACACACAGAGAGAGGCAGAGACACAGGGAGAGGGAGAAGCAGGCTCCATGCAGGGAGCCCAATGTGGGACTCGACCCCAGGATCCTGGGATCATGACCTGGGTCGAAGGCAGATCCTAAACCACTGAGCCTACCAGGCATCCCTACAATTTACTTGATTTCTTTATATAATTATATCAAGGCTACTTATTAGACTAAGAAAGACACATGGGGACAAACAAACAAGAATTACTATTGGGTAAATACAGCAGATAGGTCATATCTTTTCTAACACAAATTGTATGAAATAGTATTTATTGAAATCTAGTGGATAGAAACATATTTGTACTCACATTTTTGAGATGAAAAAAGGGAAGGGTGAATATTAAATAATTTAATTCATTAAACATGTATTATGTAATTTTCCTATAATTATAAAAAATAATCATAATCTGTTGAAAATAATATGAGGTAAATTTTGAGTATCAATATGTATAAATTATGTACTCACATTCATTTCATCTAAAAACATAAAAATTGTTTATTTAATTGCTTATCCAAGTGAATCATTTTTCAAAATTAGGGGACAGCTATTAACTTTTGAATTATGAGAAAGCTATACAGTTTATGGTTCTACTCCATTAAACATTCAACAGGTATATTGTTCATTCTACTGTACAGACAATTCAATCATTAAAGTGGACATGTACCTTCATGAAAATTGTGTTTCTCAGAAATTTTTGATGAAAGATGTACCATTCAATATAAGTTACAGAAAAGAAGTGAAATGTGAATATTCTTCAAAAATGTAAGCTCTTTATGAAGGACACTGTTGTTTGGAAACTGCTTATTTACAAAAAAAAAAAAAAGATTTAAAAATTACAAATATAAGCTCTATAACCTATGTAGTAACAAAAACTTCCTTTTACAAGGATATTAATCTCAAGTCTATCTTGATTAATTAAATACAAATATTGTCTTGACATTTAAACCTGTAATGTTATATATTATAATAGAGTTTCCAGAATACCTTATACGAATCAGAGATACAGAATGTATATAAAGGCATGGTTAGAATTTAATTAGCAAATAAAATCAATGTAAAATCTCTTCTTTCTTCTGGCTCCCTTTTTTCCTTTCTGTTATTTTTAAAAATATACGTTGCAAAAATGTTTGAACTGAAATATATTCTTAGATGAAATTCACTTGGTAAAACAGAATCATGTCCCCCTTCTGTATATTGCACAGATCTGTGTTTGAATTTGGTCTAAAGCCATGGAAATTTGGGCTAATATTAAATGTCTAATTAGCCATTATCTTACAAGATGCTACAATTTAAGAGGTCCCACTCACTGTGATATAACCCTTTCTGAAAGTATGCTATGGTTCTTAGCTCTCACATTCAGTCTAAATGACTCAGTGTAAATATTATGTTCACAATACCCACAATTTTAAAGATGGGTAGTATAAAATAAAAACATAATAAATACTTTAATAAATTTTCCTATAATATTTTCATTTTCAAAGGTATTTACCTTTAATTACATCCTGGGGAATGAATGCTGTAAATTTTATACACCCACATACTCACATTCACACAAGCCCACTGTGTTTTTCTTGTAATAATGAAGTGTACTCATGATAAGCAGTCTTGCTTATTTATAATAGTTTATTTATTATTAAAATAACTAAGCTATGTATGCCACAAAGGCTTTCATAGCATTGTTTCTATATCTTATTTTTACTCCCACATGTTCTTGTACCGAAGAAGACATTTTCAAAAACAAATATTCATTCAACACAAATACATTCCAAATCTATGTGATAAGAAAACTCATGGTTTGTAAGAGTTTCCAACATGATCGAGATTTCAGTATCCTGAGGGGACTTGGGCCACGTACAGGAGGTGGAGAATGAGGGAGGAGGGATCTAATATTCAAAAACTGTGTTGCCTTATACCCTGGCTTGAGTTGAATGGAATACAATTTGGTTTAGATTTTGTTTGTTTGCTGTTGTTGTTTTACATTTAACATATCATAACAAGATCATATCTGCATTTAGAGTTGTATTTGTAAAATAAAAAGCACATTATATAAAACAACAGGATTTGACTTTGAAAATATTGAGTGTTTTGATATGGCAGCGGTTTTTATCTCTTTTATTGGTATAAAAGAGCAAGAATATATATTAATTATTATATTAATTATATAATTCTAATTATATTAGAATTATTAGAATAATTATATTAATTCATATAATACTTTTGATATCATGACTTGTATCCTTACCTTTCAACTTTTCATAAGAAATTCAAGTATTCAAGGAGAAGTTCATCATAATGCGAGGCAGTTTCATATCAGATGTCATTAGTCATTCACCAACATGGTAGGTGTATTTTTATCTATTATTTATTAAATTTTTCAATACCTATACCTATTATACTTATTATTCAAATATAAGTATCATTGTTTTAGTAAACCCTACCTATAAGACAAACTTAATAGATAAGTGATAATTAATAGCCAGGACCAGTTATATCTTAAGAAACTGACATTCAAAGATGTTACAAAATGCAAATTCAATGTTCATTAGGAAAGAGATCTACATCTAGTGACAAGTCCAAATAATTAGTAAAACATAAATAATATGATTTCTCTATGTGTATTTCAAGCACATACGTTTACAAAATTACATTTTAAAAATAGTTCTTAAAATATGGAAATGTAGTAATATATTCATTGAGAGCTCTTCCTGAGCTTCTACGTTTTTAAAAGAAAATTTAGAAACACTTATAAAAGTCAGCCTAATGTCAATGCACTTGAATGGTTCTATGACATTTGAAAAGTGTGCCTATTAGAAGGAGTTCCAAAATTCCTGAGAAAAAATAAGTTGATAGATAGATAATATTTTTAAAGTATAATTTGAAAACAGAAGAGAATTCCTAAGTCAACCTTTTATAGCAAGATAGCTAGCTATAAAGATCTTTCAGAGAAACTGTATCTCAACAATTTTAACAGTTCTATAACATTTTGATATAACAAAAATCATTGAAAAATTTACCTTATAATTCAATTCATGAATGTTAGGTGATATATTTTCTTATACACAGCTGTGATGAGGTCCTGAAGGAAAATGTAAAGAAAAATATATGAAAATCTTTTCAATATTCATATCGTATAAATCTATGAATAGTTATAAATAATGCAAAATATAGTTATTATACATTATTCCATACCACTCAAGAACCCAACTCATGAAAGCATGATGGGGAAAGTAGCAAATGTACCTTTTGAAGGGCTAAAATATTGAGAAGCTCAAACTTCCAGACTTTTTGTTTTGTTTTGTTTTGTTTTAGGGCATAGCCTTTGAGACAGACACCCCAATTAGAATCTCAATTCTCTCAGTTGTTAGCTGTGCAATTTTGGACAATTAAGCTATGTTCTCTGAAACATTAATACTTTAGCTGATTAATATAGATATAATATGCCCTTTGTAGGGTCCTCAGTATTAAGTATTACTATCCATTTGTGGTACCTAACATTTAGCCTAATACACAGTCAATATTTAATTTTAAAGTATTAGTAATACATAAAATAGAATAAATAATAAAATAAATTATTAGTGACTCTAAGTAACAATAAAATACTATTTATAAGAATAATAATTATTAGTATGTATTATAAATTCAATGATCAGTTTCCTTTGAAACTAATACAATATGAAAGATCAGAAAGGAAATGCAGAAAACAGAATCAAATATGAACTAAAATATAATATATAACGAGGGACTTTTGTAGATCCAAAAGAAGTATATTGTTCTAGAACTGTGATACTTAGATTTTAGAGGGAATTAATAGTATTTGCATATTTTGATAAGGTGAAAATATAATTTCAGTTGTATTGAAGAATTAATATTGAAAAGACAGTATTAATATAAAAAAATAAAAGGTGAATATGTAAGCTCAGAGGATAATGAAGCCTTTCAGACCCTAAAACCAAATGGCTTAAGGATTCTTCTTATCCTTAGCCAAAATCAACTTAGCAATGATCTTAGGTGACCATGTGATTTGCTATGATTAAAATGATATTTATAGGGGCACCCGCGTGGCTTAGTCAGTTAAGTATCTGCCTTAGGTTCAGCCCATGATCTCTGGGTCCTGGGATGAGCCCCTGCATGAGACTCCTGCTTAGCAGGGAGTCTGCTTCTCCCTCTGCCCCATCTCCTCATGCACTCTTTCCAATAAATAAATAAATAAATAAATAAATAAATAAATAAATAAATTTTAAAATGACATTTACAAAATCAAATGGAAGCCTCAAATACTTTAGGAAAAAGTTAAGAGGAATAGATTATTCATTCTATAATGTAAACGATTATTTACTGAGTACCTATTAGGTACCAAGCACTATTATTCATATGGGGATAAAGCACTGAACAAAAGAGGCAAAAGCACCTCCCCTCATGGTGTTTATATTTTGGAGAGTAAATATATATACCAAAATAAATATATATTGTATATAATATTATCAAAAGTGCTAAAAAATTAGGCAGGAAGGGATTATGAATTAATGATATAAAGATCTTTTGATCTATCAAAGCAAAAAGTCTCAAATTCCTTTAGAACACATACTACTCAGGAGCTTCCCTCTCCCTAAGCTACCTACATGTGCTCTCTATCCTGATATATTTTAGAACTCTGACATTTTCAATATGGCCTTTCTGAAATAAGAGTACATAGAACCCAATGTGCCTGATTTCTAAGTTTGATTTTAGGAGCTAGTTATGCTACAGTGTTAAGAGGCGCTGTTTCCAGGAACTGGAATCGCTCTCACAGTGCATGAAGCATAGCGCCATTCAACTCACATATGTATGATTTGCATAGAGGAGCAAGGATTTCCAAGGAACAGTTTTTAAGAACTGGGTTATTTGAATATTCCACAAGAGAGAAACTCATAGGTGAGCACAGAAGGACCTATTTATGTAGAACTTACATGTTTTCCTAAGGTTAACAGAGGCCTTTTGGAAATGAGGCCAATAGCATATGGCTGATAATTTCATCTCAGCTCCATTGCTAGCATAGAAGAAGCAGTAACTCTCTTCCATGTGTATGACCTAGTGCACAGCACTGACTCAAATTGTCACACGGCTCCCTGATTTAACTGTTTAAAATCTGGCAAAAGATTGCTATCCATTGGAAAATTACTCAGCCATAAAAACAAATGAAATCTTGCTACTTGCAACAACGTGGATGGAGTTAGAGTGTACTATGCTAAGATAAATAAGTCAGTCAGAGAAAGAAAAATACCATATAATTTCAAAAGTATGTGGAATTTAAAAAACAAAACAGATGAAGGAAATAAAAGGGAAGGAAGGAAATTAAAAAAAAAAAAAAAAAAAAAAAGATGAGATGAAGGGGAGGCCAACCGTAAGGGATTTTTAACTATGGAGAACAAATTGAGAGTTATTGGAAGGAAGGTGAGTGAGTGATGGTCTAAATGGGTGAAGAATATTAAGGGGGAAACCTGTAATGGGCACTGGGTGTTATATATAAGTGATGAATCACAAAATTCTACTCCTGAAACCAATATTACACTACATGTTAACTAACTAGAATTTAAATAAAAGCTTTCAACAAACAAAAATAATAAATAAAATAAATAACATAGCCTGGGAAAGGAAAATTTATTTATAATTGTCCTGAGTACATTGCAAACAACTACATCAAACAGGAAATTTCACCAGTGGAAAAGCAACCCCATCTTCTGTGTCATATACATTTATTCAAGTATAAGGGGACAATCCATTTAAATACTTTCTGGAAAGGATTTATTTATTTATTTAATTTATTTAATATTTTATTTATTCATGAGAGACTCAGAGAGAGAGAGAGAGAGAGAGAGAGAGAGACAGATACATGGGCAGGCTCCATGAGGGAACCTGATGTGGGACTCGATCTTGTGTCTCCAGGACCACACCCTGGGCCAAAGGTCGTGCTAAACCGCTGAGCCACCCGGGGTTGCCCCTGAAAAGGATTTATAATATTTTCCATTTATATATTAAAAAAATATTTCACTTGTTAATAAAGCACACTGTCTTGTCTTTACTTAGCTATTTCCATCAACCCAATATTTTTAAATGCAACAATTATTTTTGAGACAATTTCAATAAGTATTCATTTGCACTTCTTAGCTCTCCAAATAATGAAAAGTACATTTATAAGTATATTTTAAGAAAAAATATGTTTAAAAATATATGTATGTAGTTATATAAAAATGTATTCTAGCTATATATAGGTCATAGTATCAAAGCTATTCATGTTATGTTGCATTCCGCTTGATTTCAATTTATTCCCTAAATTACAGGCTTAGTATATATATTCACAAAACTAAAGCTTCTGAAGGTTGTCCATAAATAACAAAAGGAGAGACATAGCAGCAGAGTACAATAATGTATTCATTTAATACAATTTTGTTAAAGATTTCATTAATAGTTATTTTGGAGTAGTTTAAGGTTCAGAGGAAGATTGAAGGGAAGGTACAGAGATTTCTCATATACCCCCTATCCCCACACAATGCATAGCTTTCCTCCGTTATCAACATCCCCACCAAAGCCGTACATTTGTTGAAATTTATGAACCTACACTGGCACATCATAATCATCCAAAGTCCATGATTTATATATGGTTCACTCTTGGCTTTGTATATTCTATGGGTTTGGACTAATGTTTGACATGCATCTAACATTATGCTGCCATAACCCACACCAATTCATTGTTCCTCCTTATGAAAGCAGAAAAACCAGGCCTGGACCGTGACTTAGAGAAAGTATGAGATGAGAGGTGCTTTAACACACTGTGTTTGTGGTACTTGTTCACAGCAATAGAAAACTAATAAAACTACCTCAAAGTGATATTGAGAAGAAGTAAATTTCTAATTCAGCTTTTTGACTTATAGTTAAATGTAAATGCATTTATTTTAGCAACTCCAAAAGATGCTTTTCTTCTGCATTCTCCCCCCGAGAATGTTAATAATTAACAATAGAACATTGTTTTTAATTTCAGATATTTTTAAATGCGTCTTTCACATTAACAACAGGAAAAACAACTTTTAGAAAAACGAAGGAAGTTGAACAAATAGAGCAGTCTGTATTTAAAAATAAGGCCATTTTACTTAGAAATGCTTTGATATGCCATATGCATTGATCATTATAATTCATCCCTTATTTTAACACTTGGAATGTTAAAAAAAATTAACACTGTTCCATAAATAAAGATTGCTAAAGAAAAATAGTCATATTCTGTATGGTTTGGTTTGTACTTCCAACATAACAACAATAAGACCAAACATTTTGACTAAATCACATTGGAAAGTCATCGGCAACAGGACTCCACTACATAATATAATTAGGAGTGCAATGTATAAATAATCCTTTGCTCCTTGATACAAGGTGCTGCTCGTTCATTAGTATAAGGGTCATTTGTAAGCCAATTTTGTTATTACCCTGAAACGACATTGTTGTTAAATTGTGATAAAGAGGAAACCATAAATTGGGAAAGAATTTTAATGGTCGTTATCTTCATTAGCTAATGAGATGTGCTAATTATGTCCTTAAATGACAATGATTTAGTAGTACTGGCAAAGAGGGCTCAGAGAGCAATAACTAGGCCAGTCCCCTTCAATGTGCTTTCACAATGTTGGAAGGGACATAATAACTAAGAGCCATAATTATGTTATGTGTAATACTATTCATTAAAAGTGTCTTAGTTATGTTAGATTTTATGTTGTTTTCCATGATATATTTGCATAAAATGTAGGGTACTGAAAATGCGACAGAGAAAATTGCATTAAGGTTGTATTTTTTTCAAGTGTGATTCCTAGACCCCTGGAGATCCCTGAGACCCTATCAGGAGATGCATGAGGTTTAAACCATTTCCATAGTAATTAAACATTATGCTCTTTTTACTGTGTTGACAGAAGGGGGGGAAAAAAAAAAAAACTCTAGGTAAAAATGCTGGTTCCTAAGCATAAATCAAAAAAGTGACTCCCAACTGTACTAAAACTTATTGTATTCTTCAACTCAATACAGTTTCAGGAAAAACAGAAAAGAAAGAAGAAAAGAAAGAAAGAAGGAAAGAAAGAAAGAAAGAAAGAAAGAAAGAAAGAAGAAAGAAAAAGAAAGAAAGAAAGAAAGAAAGAAAGAAAGAAAGAAAAAGAAATAAAGAAAGAAAGAAAGAAAGAAAGAAAGAAAGAAAGAAAGAAGAAAGAAAGAAAGAAATGGTAAGAGGGAGAGAAGGGGAAAATGTTAGTTTTTCCTTAAAAAAGAAAAATAAATAAATATAAATAAATGTGTGGCGTTCAGTACATATCATTTTATATTCTGTATGAAGAAACAGGAAATATATATGAGACTCTTCTGTTCTTATCTGAAGTATAATGGTAGCAACAGGAAAAGTATATGGGTAATTGAGTTGTGAGCTATGAGCTAAACTAGTCGTTTTATAATTTTTTTATTTCTATGGAATACCATTTTTGTTCGACATAGTGACAGCCAAATGTAGCTACTCAGATTTCACCATTTGTTAGACATTTCCTTGAATGTGAACAGAAGAAATTGCTACTTCAAAGAAGTCACAGTATTTGTTGCCAATGATTCATTATTTTAAGCAAAAATTTAAATTTGTGAAAATTTGTGCATATCCACTTGATTTTGACAGGTTTTCGAATCTAAAAGACTTTTCTATTAAGATTATTCACAATTTGGGCAAATTTGATTTTTTTCGTAATGAAACGTCAATATTTGGAAGTTCCGCATATCTCAGCAAACAATATTTCTCAAATGACCAAAGGATAATGTTACAGAATCATGCACAGGTTAAGGATTTTTCAATTGTTGAGGTGTCTTTTTTTTTTTTTTTTAAGACTTTATGTGTTTATTTGACAGAGAGGGAAAGAAACACAAATAGGCAGAGTGGCAGGCAGAGAAAGTGAGAGAGGGAGAAAGAGAGAGAGAAAGAGAGAAAGAGGAAGAGAGAGAAGCAGGGTCTCTGATGAGCAGAGAACCCAATGCAGGGCCTGAAAGCAGGAACATGGGATCATGACCTGAGCTGAAGGCAGATGCTTAACTGACTGAGCCACCCAGGTGGCTCACCCAATTGTTGAGTTTTGAGGGTCCTGGTGGCTCAGTTGTTACAGCATCTGCCTTGGGGGCAAGTCATAATCCCAGGGTCCTGGGTTTTGTCTGCATTCAGCTCCCTCCCTGATAAAGCCTGCTTCTCCCTCTGCCTCTGCTTCCTGCCTTGCTCCTGCACTCATGCTCTCTCTCTCTCTCTCTCATGTGTGCACTTTCTCAAATAAATACAATCTTTAAAAACTGTTGATTTTAATGTATATCAAAAACATCACAGTTATCTGAAAAATATTAAAATGCTGCCATTTTCAAACACATATCAGAATGAGGCCATTTTTTTCTCATATACTTCAACTAAACAGCCTAGTGTAATAGATGAAGGAAGCAGATATGATAATTCATCTGCTTTCTATTAAACTGGACATCATTTTTTAAAAGTCAAATAATGCCAAAATTATTGTTAATTTTAAAAAATTCTTCAGCTTTTATTTCTAAAATATTAAATACTGACTTATATAATCATATAAGCAAAAGAACTTTGGGACTTCAATTTTAAGACTTTAAGGAGGTGCCTGGGTGGCTCAGTGGGTTAGGCATCTAACTCTTGGTGTCAGCTCAGGTCATGATCTCATGGGTTGTAGGATCCAACCTGGAGTGGGGCTCCAAGCTCAGAGGAAAGTCTGCTTGAAGGTCCTCTCCATCTGCCCCTCTCCCTGTGCACTCTCTGTCACTAAAATAAATAAATAAATCTTAGGGGGAAGAAAGACTTTAAGGGATATTTCTTCATCATAATTGAAAGTCAGTAGATATGCTGATAACTTGATGAAAAATGTATTGAAGAGTTAAATAACATAGTTGAATGTGATTTTAATCTACATTAAATTAAACAAATTTAATTCTGAAGGGCATGAATCAGTAGAACTACAGTCCATACTTAGTGATATGGAAGAAACTGTATTTGCCTCTTTGCTGGAAGTTGATATCACTTGGATTATAAGAATAAGATTGTGCTTTAACATGTCCCTTCACAGTTGGCCATAACAATCTTGCTTCAGAGGAAGGATTAGACCAGTCTACAATATTTTAATCTGAATTTTAAAAAATTGTTTTAAGATAGAGAAAAAATAGTTTGAAATTAATATTCAAAATAATTACAAAAACTTTAGAAAAATTTAAATGAGAGGAGGATATTAATCACATAAGCAATTTCATCAAAACTGTATTGTTGTTAATACACCATAAGCAAAATCAAGGATCTTATGTGTGAGATCTAAAGACACATATTTAATTATTTGTAAAATAAGGAACATGTTTTCACCAAATTTTTGTCATGAAAATATTTTATTTTAAATGAAATGCAAGTGAGTAGGAAAAATAACTAGTGAGAAAATATTATCTCTAAGTATGCTTCAAGTATATGACTTTTTGCTATAAAAATTACAAGTCAGAATTGATTTTAATTTTAATTTCTGTCCTTAGGGAGAGGGAATGAGTGCACAAGCAGGGATGGAGTGACAGAGGGAGAAGAAGAGTGAATCTCAAGGAGACTCCCGGCTGAACACAGAGTCTGTAGTAAGACTGGATCCCACAACCCTGAGAACAACCTGAGCCTAAATCAAAAGTCAGATGCTAGCCAACTGAATCACCCAAGTGCCCCTAATTTTAAAGCAAAAAATACAATGGTTGCTGTATTGTCCAACAGTACTGTAAATATTCACAACTATGTCCAGAGGTAGAACTACTCTTCCAGAAATATGGCCAGCTAGATTCTCACAGAAAGCAATTCAAATGCTGACAAGAATATCACCATAAAATATCAAATGTACCCATGAGCTGATACCAAGGTATGAAATACTCAGACTGAAGGGTAAGCCACACAGGAATGCAGGAGGTATTTGCTGATCCCAATGCATCAGCACATTAATATGTGTGAACTTGTGATGATTCAGTCTCATGAGGAGAAACCCAATAAGAAGCAAACAGACAGACAACAAACATCCTACACACACATACACATCACAGAAGCTGGGATATATAAAGGGCTCTAGTTTTAGAATAATGTTGGATTAGAAATATAACAACTCTTTCTGCTCCTAAAACAGTGACAGTAAAATAGAGAAAAAAAATTCCAATGAAAATTTGTAACAGCAAATATGCCCAAATTCACAATATTAACTGTGATATTTTTTGTTAAATCCAGCATTAAATACTGTATATAATTAATCATCATAAATAAGAAGTAATTATTTAGCTAAATGGTGAAAGTTGTCCTATCAGAAAATGTGTAGTTGAAAACTGTTTAGAAGAGTCACCTAAAACATAAGATTGAGTAAAGGTCCAAAATAAAGCAAATATTGACAAAAAATAAGCAGATGTGTTGCTATATTTATACCACAATTTTTTTAGGACAAGAGAAGAAATAATTTCTTGATATTAAAAAAGCAAAAAAAAAAAAAAAAAGGAATTACCCATGATAAATGTTTCAATTTATAAGAAAGAAAATGGCAAGATTAAATTTGTACTTTTCTAAATATGTTTTTCTATCTTCTCATCTTTAAAAAAGGAAAGATTGAGTATTATAAAGATCTCCTTTCTCTCCAAAATTCATCAATAGTTTCAACAAAATCACAAATTCAAAAATTAGATAAGCTACTTTTGAACTGTATATGGGAATATAAAGATTCAAATAGAGTCAAACCCATTTGGACAAGAGTAATAGGCCAAATTTCTTCTAGATAACAAAGATAATTTTAACACTGCAATAGTTATTTCAGTGCGTTACTGACATCAAGAAAGACAAGTAGACTAACAGAAAAGAGAGCCAAGAAAGCAAAATTCAAGCATTTGTGCATACCTGATAGATGATAGGAATATTATTAGCAAAACAAGGTGAACTTTTCAATAAATATTGTTTGGATAAACAATGTAGGAAAAGAATTAAAGGTTTCCTTATGTTGCACAACAGAAAGTAAGTTGGCAATCCTGTGCGGATGAAATAAAATATTCTTGTTTGTAGCAAGCAAGCGAGGTGAATATGCTTATGTTTTTGAAGTCCTAGTTGCAAACTGGTGCAGCCACTGTGAAAAACAGGATGGAGGTTTCTCAGAAAAAATTAAAGTAGAATTACTACTATATGACCCAGTAATTACAATACTGGGTATTTACCCAAAGAAAAGCACTAATTCAAAAAGATATATGCATCCCTATATTTTTCAGCATTATTTACGGTAGCTAAAATATGGAAGCAACCTAAATGTCCACCAATAGATAACTGGGTAAAGAAGATAAGGACTATAGAGGAATAGCATAAGCCATAAAAAGAATGAGATCTTATCATCTGCAACAACATGGATGGTCCTAGAGGGTATAATGCTAAGTGCAATAAGTCAATCAGAGAAAGACGACAGAAGATTTTACTCATATGTCCAATTTAAAAAAAAAAGAAAACAAATGGACAAAGAAAACAGAGATAAACAGATTCTTGAATATAGAGAACAAACTGGTGGTAGCCAGCGGGGAGGTGGGTAGGGTAGTGGTGAAATAGAGAGGTTCTAGAGTAGTTTCCTTGATGTGCACTGAGAAATGTATAGAATTGTTGAATCATCATATTGTACATTGAAACTAATATAATGCTGTATGCTAATTATATTTTAAGATATAAAATTAACTAAAAAGAAAACTTGCTAAAAACAAACTATAGGAATATATTCATGCTTTCAAATAGGTAAAATTTTTATGTATACCATGAACGTTCTCAAATCTAAAAAAAATGTAGGTAGATTCTAACATGAAGGTAAAAATTTGAGGGCACCTGAATGGCTCAGTGGTTGAGCTCAGGTCATGAACCTGGGGTCCTGGGGTGGAGTCCCACACTGGGCTCCTTGCATGGAGCCTGCTTCTCCCTCTGCCTGTCTCTGCTTCTCTGTCTGTGACTCTCATGAATAAATAAAATATATTTTTTAAAAAGTTAAAAATTGGCTTAGCAAAATTCACCGTTAAGTAAGTGAACACAAATTTCATATCATAGATGGTATTTTCAACACAAATAACTTATGATGGATCAAATTAAGTTCAAGAAAGAAAATTCTCAATCATTAAGCAAAAACAAAACCACAACAATCTCATTTTTAAAATGACAAAAATTATTCATCAGGCACTTCATAGGAGAGAAAATAACTACTTCTTAGAAAAACAATACATGATAATTCTCATTAGTGACTAGAAAGTTCAACTTGATACCTGACACAAACAAAAAACAGAGCTATCACAAGTTAGCAGACATGGGGACGGTGGCCTAATTATATACTACGGATGGGTTTAAAAATCCTTAGTTGTACTTTGAACAAAAAAACCTTTCATTTCATTTAGAGAATCTGGTACTTAGGAAAGAGACATATGCCAGTCCACCAAGATAGAATAAGAAAAGAGAGTCAGGCAGAAATAACCCATATGTCCACACCATGGAATATTTTTGTCGTTATTTTTTTAATGTGGCACAGTCCTACAATTAATACTAGAGAGCAGTAAAGATGAATGAATTATAGCTATATGCATCAACTGCTATGATTTTGAGGGGTAAATCAATAAAGAAAATATATCAATTTACTTACATAAATTTAAATAAAAGTAGATTCCAGATACAATTTTGCAAACCTATAGAGAAAGGCAAAGGAATTGCTGACACAACATTCAGCTGGCCAGCAAATAACTATGCTTTAAAAAGTACTCATTTGTAAATATTAAATTTTTTCACGTTAAAAAAGGAGTGACTGGATCATCTAGTTGAATCATTGATATGTATGTTCTGCATGAATGTTAGACACTCGATGCGATACACTGGCAGTTCTCTTGTTCTGTGGTATAAGATGCCACAGAAATGGTAACAGGTCATCACAGAGGGTCGTGCTCCACTATTCTTCATTTCCACAATTGCATGTTCCTTCTTTAGCAGACAACACTGTATTGATTCCATTTTCTACTGAGAAGAAGAGCACAACCAGTAATTTTTTTAACGGAGTTTCTATCATCTATAAAGGCAAAATTCCGTCAACTACTAAATGAAAATGAAGTCATGTGTTGTTCTTTTTTTATTTTTTATATATATTTTTGCATCATCAGAGAGGATGGCATAGTTATACAAAATCAGCTCACAATGTTCTCTGTGGAAATTTCCTCAGTTCTTAAAACCTATTGTAATTCCAAAATATTTGGGTCAAAGTGACTCAGTTTTCAGTGGAGAGATAAGGTAATTGAGATAAAGAACTTCAAGGCTGGGAAAATACGAAAATTTTATGTCATTATGTAGAGAAATACACTAGATATGTTCACGGTAGTCACTTAATCCAATTTTCCATTCTTATGTGAGTCTAACACAAGGACATAGACGGTAAGAAGAGTATACTCCATTAAATTTCTCCTCTATGTCACATTTAAGCAACATTCACATTTTTCCCTGGCTGTTCAGAGACAATAGAACCCTATGTATGAAAACTCTGCTCCTGAAAAAGAAAATAACCTAAAGGAAGAGAATCCATATATTTGTTTGCCTGTTCTATTAATTCCCCAACATAAAGCTCTGTCTTTATCATCAAATGTTTTAATTATCTAGAAATTTCTTCCCAAATGATTTTTTTTAAAGAGTTACAAGTACCCCTTGTTCCCTCAGTTACTTCCTCTTAGTCTCTCTGTTTTGTAAATACTACCCGTTGGATTTGAATCTTAATCCCTGTTTTACTATGAATGTTAATATTTTTTCTGGATATTTTTCATGTTTCTACTGGGATCAAAATCTATGCATCTGCTTGTCCATATGCTGGAGAAGGGGACTTTAGAATTTTCTTGGATGCGAGTTCTGTCATTGTTTACTACTGTCTGAGGAAAAGCTCATAATTCTTTTAATTTTCTTTACTTAACCATAAAAAATAAATATATTAACATTATGTAGAACAATTGTATGTTGATCTTACTGATTCAGAAGCAAATCATTAAAATAGATCTTTTTAATCTAAATATTTCTAAAAAAGAATTAATGGCAATTTAAAAATATTTAAATACAATCCTTTAAAATAATACTTTATAAAAGTCACATTATTTTTTTAATTTGATAGTTTGCCTGGACTACTTAAAAGACATAGTCCTTAGTACAGATACAATAATCCTGAGGTTTAAATGGTACAACTAAACCATCAGTATTCAGTGAAATAGTGAATGTTATCAATGACGGTATTGATATTCTTGACAAAATTACTACTATACATATTGGGTCCGCAGAGGTTCTTAGTCAAAAAAGTACCTTAAAATTATCTAAAGAATGAAAAATTATAAATATTAACACAATTGTTACTTGGTAATTTCAGCAAATGATTTTTAGTTGTGAATGATGCCTTGTAAGAGAAAGTCAAATATGAGTCAAATATGAAAATACTTGACTTAAAAGGGCATTCATCAGTATAATATAAAAATTGCCATCAGCCTTTATTATGCTAATTTGCGAAGAAAGGTGTTGATCTCCCATAGATCCAGTAAACCTGACAAATGTAATATGCCTAGTTTAATTGTCTATAGAAAATCTCAAAAAAAAGAGACATAAAAAGAAATACTACAAAATAGGGAGCTCTTGTTAGCTATCTAAGGTTTTCTGAGTTAATCATTTCATTATTTAATAATTAGCTATTCTAAAAAAGCTCATGCATATAGCCTGAGCCCTATATTTTTAAATTTCATAATATTTGCTATTAAAAATGGGTGGCTTTACAGAGAGACACAGGATAAATGCTTCTTTGATGAGCAGGGGGATATTTGTATGCTCAGCAGGGATTCAGATGAGATATTCATCAGATAGAGCCTAAATTCTCCATTTCAACGGTTGACAAATCTATTGGGAGGTCTAGTTCTCCCAAGAATGATTTACTAGTGATAAGAAGAAAGATTTGAAGGAAAGAAGATTGATATCAGGATATGTTTGGCGAGTGCTAGAAGAGAAACCTGTGGGGACTTGAAAATATAAACTAAATGACTCAGTTCAGTCTGAACAAATGTCAATACCCCAAATTTACCTAAAAACACCACAATATCAGTCATTAACATTTGACGATATATAATAGGCAACCTTGAAATTAAATTTATTTTATATTGCCTCCTTAATCCTTATGCCCTTTTTTTCTAACCCTGTTCCTATCAGAGCCAATATTTCTCTACAAAGGCAATTTTTGTTGTTTTTTTGTTTTAGTTGTTGTCGTTTTTGTTAATATATAGAAGGGGGAGTTCATTCATTATTAGAATGAAGAGAAAAAAGTTAAAGAAAAAGAGACAAAACTTTTGTTTCCTCTATGCATACTAATTGTTTTCTTCCTTTTTTTTGTGAAGAAAAACCAAATAGCCTAGGAAAACTATCTTCTAAAGAACAGATGTGCAGTTTTGCAATTGACTCAACATAGACTATTTCTCTTTGACAGAAGAAGCATTCAGAATGAAAATGCCAGTTTATTTCAGAATGCCCAGGGAAACAGGGTCCAGGAGAGATGAACTAGATTATAGGAAGCAAAATATATGGAATTAATATGGTACTGGAGTGGGTATCAAATTAATATCTCAATAGATGACAGATGCGTCTCCAATATGTACAACATTAAGCTTATCTTTCTAATACACTTATGCTTTACAAGTCCTAGAAATTAAAACAACAAAAATAGATTTTGAGATACATTCTATTATTTGACCTTTGTACCTCAATAAGTTGACATGAGCAACTGCCAGAGCACGTGAATCCTTCCTTGACCACCACTGTTACGGGAAACAGAGAATGCTTTACACAGGGAAATAGTAAGAAGGGGTTTGTCATCTAAAATGTTCCCTTTGGTGATAATTTGAATTTAAGGGAATAAGAAATGAAGATAGGATGGGGCACCTGGGGGGCTCGGGCAGTTAAGCATCCAACTCTAGATTTTGCCTCAGGTCATGATCTCAGGGTAAGGAGATCAAGCCCCCACTGGGGTGTGCTCAGCGAGGAGTCTACGTGAGACCCTCTTCCTTGCCCCTCCCCCTGCTCACACTCTCTCTCTTTCTCATATAAAAATAAAAGAAATGGAGACAGGAGAATTAGATTTGACCATAGGTAGAAAACAACAACAACAACAACAACAAAAAGAGAGGAGGAGGAAGAGAAAAAGAAAAAGAAATCATTTCAATGAATTAATAGGAAAGGGAAAGCTTTCTTTGAGCTCTATTCAGAGGTACAATATAAAAAAATTTAAGTAAACCCATACAAGAAGACTTCTATTACTATCTTTCAGACTTTTGTCTTGTATAATTAAATAAGATAATTTTTATAAAACAGAATGAGAAAAGAAATGAGCTACATGATTAGGAGTGGGAAGGAAATCATAATATGCTATGTATAAGCTACCAGCCTTTTTTTAAAATTTTATTTATTTATTCATGAGAGACAAAGAGAGAGAGAGAGAGATAGAAAGAGGCAGAGACACAGGCAGAGGAAGAAGCAAGCTCCATTCAGGGAGCCTGACGTGGGACTCGATACCAGGACCCCAGGGATCACGCCCTGGGCCCAAGGCAGATGCTCCACCACTGAGCAACCCAGGTGTCCTAAGAAACTAGTCTCACTTTCTCAGTATCTCAGAAGTAGAGGTGTTAGTGCAACAAATACAGGCATACCTTGTTTTATTGTGCTTTGCAGATATTGCGAATTTTATTTTATTTTATTTTTATTTTGTTTTGTTTTGTTTACATATTTACATTTTGTTTTGTTTTGTTTTGTTTACATATTGAGGTTTATGGCAACCCTGCATTGAGCACATTGTATCGGCACCATTTTTCAAAAAAAATTTTTTTTTGCTTACTTTCTGTCTCTGTGTCACATTTTGGTAATTCTTGCAGTCTTTCAAAGTTATTCATTATGGTGATCTGGGATCAGTGATGCTTAGCATATTTTAGCAATAAAGGATTCTTAAATTAAGGTATATGCAATTTTTAGACATAATATTGCACATATAAGACTATAGTATAGTATAAATATGACTTTCACAAAACATTCATTTGACTCATTTTATTATTATATTTGCTTTATTTTGGTGGTCTGGAACCCATACCACAATATCTCCAAGATACACTTGTACCTTAAAATGTGGAAGCAATGCTGAAACTGAGTAAAGGGTAGAGGCTAGAAGAGTTTGAAGGTGCATGCAATAAACATCTTACATTTCCACAAACAGATTTCAAAATCAATTCTGATGAGAATTTTCCAGAAGACAAAGGGGAGATTTGGAGAAGACACTTCAGTCTTCTTAGAGATTACAAAAGTGCCCCTGGACTGAATACTGGTAGACATATGTACAGGAAAGTTCATTCTGGTGAGGTCTCAGATGGAAATGAGAACATGCTATTGGACAGTTAAGAAAAGGTCATCCTTGTTAAAAAGTAGCTGAAATTTTGCTGACTTGGGTCTATCCCCAGTGTTTTGTAGAAGGTAGAAATTCTAACAATAAAGTTGGGATACATGGTGGCTCAGGAACTATGTAAACAAAGTGTTGAAGGTTTGAGTTGGCTTCTCTTGAAACGTAATAGTAAAATGCAAGAAGAAAGAAGTGACCTAAAAATGGAATTGTTAATCTAAAAGTAAGCAGAACTTAAAAACTTTAAACATCCTTAGCCTATCCATATTGCAAAGGATGGAAAAGCACCTTAGCAAGAAAAGCCTGAGGGTGTGACCAAGTGGCCTTTTGATAAAGATATTAGTTTGGATGTGAACCAGGGACTTAATTAACCACTTTAGCATGAAAACAGCCCTTTTCCCGAAAGGGGAGGAGACAAGAAGGTTTCTGATTTCTTAGATTTTTCAGGATGGAACTATAGAGCTACTCCACCGTGAATGTGTGCTATTCAAGACCAGGGAAGACGGAACCCAACAGTGATTCAGAGATTAACAGGACTGCCTCCACGATTTCAAAACTTCATAGCAAAATAAATAATGAGCAAAACAAAAAAGCGACCCGTGGAATGGGAAAACATATCTGCAAAGCATATATCTGATAAGGGGTTAATATACAAAATATATAAAAATTCATGTAACTCATTAATAACAATAAAACCCAAAAAATTCAATTTAAAAATGAGCAAATGAACTGAATAGACTTTTTATACCAAAGAAGACATACATGAAAAGCTGCTCAACATTGCCAATCAAAAAAATACAAATCAAAACAAGAGTGAGATATCAACTCACACCTTTTGGAATGGCTATTATCAAAAAGACAAGAGATTTTAAAAAGTGTTGGCCAGGATGTGGAGAAAGGGAACCCTGCCCACTGTTAGTGGAAATGCAAATTGGTACAGCCACCATGGAAAGAGTATGGAGTTCCCTTACAAATTAAAAATAAAATTACCATATGATCTAGCAATTCTTTGGGTATATATCCAAAGAAGTTTTTTTTGTTTTGTTTTTAAATTTTTTAATAATAGATTTATTTTTTATTGGTGTTCAATTTGCCGACATACAGAATAACACCCAGTGTTCATCCCATCAAGTGCCCCCCTCAGTGCCCACTACCCAGTCACCCCCATCCCCTGCCCTCCTCCCCTTCCACCACCCCTAGTTCGTTTCTCAGAGTTAGGAGTCTTCCATGTTCTGTCTCCCCCTCCGATCTCAAAGAGATATTTGCATCCCCATGGTCCTCTCATGTTTCAGTATTATTCATAGTACTCAAGATATGGAAACATATATTCACCTATAGATAAAGAAGATAATATATATATATATATATATATATATATATATATATATATATAACTGTACCTGACTTAAATAATGTTTAGATTAGATTTTGGGCCCAGAATTTTGAGTTTTGCTAAAATAAGTTAAGACTTTTGGGTCTAGTGGGCAGAAGACATGCATTTTGCATGTGAGAAAGACATGAGTTTTGAGTTTTTTGGAGGGGGCAAGGGCATAATGCTGTGATCTGAATGTTTGGGTCTCCCCTAAATCCATGTGTTGAAAACCTAATGCTCAAGACAATAGTATTAGGAGGTAGGGCCTTTGGGAGGTGATTAGGTAAGAGAGGAGTCCCCAGGAATGGGATGAGTGTCTTCATGGAAAGGACCCTAACAAGATCCTTTGACCCTCCCACCATAAGAGGATACAAGGAGAAGGTCTGTGACTGGAAAAGGGCCCTTGCTTGACCATGTGGATATTCTCATCTTGGAATTACAGACTCCAGAACTATTAGACATAAATTTCTATTATTTATAGGCCATCTAGGCCATCTAACAAATGGTATTTTGTTATTATTAGCCCAACTAGAGAAAGACAATTATAAATTTTTTTTCAGTTGTTTTCTTTGTTTTACATTGAATGATTTTGATAGGAAGAAAGGCTTTTATGGAGTGTCTCAATGAAGAGGATGGGTTTTTCTTTTTGTTTTCTTAGGTGAGAGGAAAAAAACATTATATGTTTCAAGTAGAGTCATTATAAGGGATGCCTGAGTGGTTCAGCAGTTGAGTGTCTGCCTTTGGCTCAGGCTGTGATCCCGAAGTCCCGGGATTGAGTCCCACATCAGGATTCCTACATGGAGCCTGTTTCTCCCTCTGCCTGTGTCTCTGCCTCTCTCTCTCTGTGTGTGTGTGTGTGTGTCTCTCATGAATAAATAAGTAAATAAAATCTTAAAAAAAAAAGTCACTATAGAAGAAGGTAATGAAAACACAGAAAAGGAGAAAATCACTAGGCAGCAAGCAATTTCGTGGGAGTGGAGTCAAATGGAATACTATGATAATAACATAAAGCATATAATATTTTTAAACTGAAGTATAATTGACATATTGTATTAGTTTCGGGTGTACAACATGATCCTACATCTGTATACGTTGTGAAGTGATCACCACAATAAGTCTAGGTAACATCCATCACCATCCATAGTTATAGAACTTTTTCTTATAATGAGAATATATAATATTATTTTCTTTATAGAGAATATAAAACTGAAGCTGAAATGTAAAATAATTCTATTAAGGTAACATACTAGCAAACAACAGTGGGTCTGTCTGATTCCAAAGCCCCATTTTTTCAACTGCATCATTCTACCTCTGCACATTCTGTACCCCATTTAAAAACACTAACATGTATAGGAAGTAAACAAACATTAAACTAAATACTACAATTTTGCTAATGTAGAAACTGCAAGGATTTCCAAAAAGTATGAATGGCGACTATTATCCTCTGTCATAAATATTTCTGTGCATAATACCTGCTACCAACTTTTTTCAATGTGATGGCTAAAGTCTATGAAAATGAAACAAAGTGAATGTACCTGAATGAATATTGAGAATAAGCTAATGAATAGATTTAACTATTCAGAATCAAACAATTTACTAGATACTGATAACCACTTAGGGTTGTGGAAAAGTGCATTGTATTTAGAAAAGCAAGTACTGAAATAGAATAGAAGTCGGCATCTCTACTCCTGTATTTGCGACTGTTCAGTACCCATCTAGGAAGACCTTGCTAATTATGTTATTAAGATGTGAGACACCACAGTTCAATGCTTTATTTCTGAGTAAACACCCCTCCAATTAACAAATAATAGACTCTATGAGAGACAATATGTAGTCTATAATAATTAATATAACATAAACTTCCTGATTAAGTGACTTTTGTTCTTTTTTATACTGGTTTTTTAAAGTTGTTCTGATATTCAAATAGCTCAAGGAGTTAGTACAGTCCATGATAAAGGCATAGACTTATAAGACAAAAGCAGATAATACAGGAAAACAAAGTGGATGTGGTTTGAGAAGCAACATGAATGAAGAGGAAAAAAATAGTAAGTTGGTACTATTTTTTGTAAAATAAATAGCACCACCAAAAATAGTAAATTGGTACCAATTCTGAGTATATGGAACCGCCAGTCACTATTGCTTTCAATTAATTGATGGATGCAATGAGGTAATGAAGAACCACTGTTGCCCAGTTACTGACATCTACTTTTTATGTGAACTCTTCAAATTCTCAAATCTCGAGAAGATTTGTCACTTATCTAATTACGGTATCAGTTGTCCATCATTTGTGCTATCAGTAAATAGGTGACCACCATCACGGGCACCTAAACATGGAAATCGTGCTAACTTCAAAATTATACTAGGGTATGATATATACAATGGATTAAATTAAGCATCTGTAGAAGTCAGCTGTTATACGTTGAACTATACTGAAGATATGTTAAAGTCTCATCTCTCTGATAAACTGAGGTTATTCATATGGGCTCTAATCCAATATGGCTGGTGTCTTTATCACAAGAGAGGGACAGAGATGGAGACAACATCAACAATACCATGTGACTAAGGAGACAGAGATGTTCAGTGATGTATTATAAGCCAAGTAACCCTAATACTGCTGGCACCACCAGAACCTAAGAGAAAATAATGAAAACAATTCCTCCCTGGAGCCTTCAGAGAAAGAAGAGCCTTGTTGATACCCTAATCTTAAATTTCTAGCCCCTAGAACTCTGAGAAAATAAAGTTCTGTTAAGTTACCTAGCTGGTGTACTTGATTATGGCAGAGCTAGAAAATTAGTACATCTCTTTCTAATCCAGAACACTTCCTGTGTATATCTGGGATAAGAGTAATAAAGAGGAAAACCAACAGCTTGGTATGGTGAAAGGTTGAATGCCTCCCTATTAAAATCACAACTCACGCACGCATGTTTGTTTTTCCTGCTTTTGTTAAGCATTGCCCTGTAGATTCTAGTTGGTAAAATAAGGCAAGAAACGTAAAACATCCATACTGGAAAGGAAGAACTGGGATTGTTTTTATTTGTAAACAACATGATTTTCTATGTAGAAAACATAATACAGAGTGCTACAGAAACTAATAAGAAAGTTTAACAAGATGCAGGACATAAAATCAACATATAAATATGCATCATATTATACATTCTAGTTATGCACGATTGAAACTGAAAATAAAAAAAATCATAATACCATTAACTGTAGCATCAAAAAATGTGAAATACTTTGGGAAAATTATGATGATGCAAATGGCTTTCACAATAAAAGCTACAAACATTGCTGCAAGAAATTGAAATCTTAAGTAAATGGAGGGATAAATTATGCTTATTTGTAAGAAGATAGTATTTGTAAGATACCAACTTTCTCAGATTGGTCTATAGATTTGACGACAATCAATATTCCAGTTGGTTTCATTTTTGTAGAAAGTGACAAAATGATTCTAAAATTTATATGAAAATGTAAAATTACCACTAGTAGGAAAACACTTGGAAACAGAAAACATATGAAATATGAACATAGCCTATTTCAAGTGTTATAATAAAGCTACAGTAATCAAGACAATGTAGTATTTACATAGAAAAGCAAAGTAGATCTCTGTGATGAAAGAGTCCAGAAATAGAAGAGCAACTGATTATCAACAAAAATTCACAGGCAATTCAGTTTGAAAGAGGTAGTCATTTCAGCAATTGGTGCTGAAAATTTTGAATATTTGCAAAAAAATAATGTCATTCCACATCTTGAACTGTATACACAAATCAACCCAAAATGCACTAATGTACGTAAAGGTAAATGCTAAAAGTGTAACATTTCTAGAAGAAAAAATAAGAGAAAACATTTATGACTTTTGGTTATAAATGCATATATTTATCCATCTAAGGTAAAGCGCCAACAAAACAATCTATAAAATAATGCATTCATAACTTGGAACCTATCAAAATTAAAAAAAACAAAAACAAAAACAAAAAAACAACTTCCCTTCAAAAGACATTCTGGGATCCCCCAGTGGCTCAGTGGTTTAGCGCCTGCCTTTGGCCCAGGGCGTGATCCTGGAGACCCAGGATCGAGTCCCATGTCGGGCTCCGGGCATGGAGCCTGCTTCTCCCTCCTCCTGTGTCTCTGCCTCTCTCTCTCTTTCTCTCTCTCTCTATGTCTATCATAAATAAATAAATCTTTAAAACAAAACAAAACAAAGACATTCTAATAAAATGGAAAAACAAACCACAGATTTGGAGAAAATATTTGCAAAGCATAAAACTGAAGAAGAACTTGTACCCCAATGTGCAAAGAACTCACAAAACTTAATAAGAAAAAAAAAAAAAAACCTCATACCCCCATCAAATGACCACAATATTTGAACAGACATTTCCCAAAAGTAGATATACAAATGAAAAAAATCACAGGCAACGATAAACAACCACATCAATCTTTCAGAAAATGTGAGGAGTTTTTTGAAAGTCAGCTTTCCTATGACTCTCTTGAGGAGAAATGATAATTTGCATCTGAAAATGTATATTCCTTTTGACAGTTACATCAGACAAGTGCTCCTTTATAACATTTTCCATCAAGATTACTCAATTAATTGCCTTGTTCTGAGCCCATTAAGAATCATTAAAATTATAATTTGGGCTTATCATAATAGATCTTTTTAAGAGATGGAAAACATGCTGATCAGTCAACAATGTTGAGCTATTTTTTTCCCCATTGAAATAGGAAGGACTGCCATTTAAGGTTGAGTCTTATTCTTCTTGTGAGATAGGTCAATCACCCCACTGAAGCCAATCAATTTATGGTCTGAGAAAACTCTGAATTTTGTTCTGCATCCACCATACTTAGTACCAGGCCACAAACAGACTTGACCCCAGCAGCCAACGACCTTCTCGGAGACCCTGCTCATGTAGCCAGGGAATTCTCTTTTTAAATAACATTTTTAACTAACACCTTTAGGAATTCAATTATCAGAGACTAATTATCATAGAATCTCCCATAACCAGGTATGAATTAGAAGTCAAGTCACATTTGGGGCCAGTGAACTGTATTCTGTTCTGTAGCCATAGTGTGCAGAATTCCTTCTCAGGGATAGCACAGAGTTTGTAATGTGCTTGTAATGGAGCCCTGATGCTTGTTTCTTTGCTTTTTTGTATTGCAAGTTCCTGAACTTGAGTTTTGATTGCTGAAGCATCAAAAGAAAGAAGCATCCAATTCAAAGAAGGTTCTTTGGAGAAACACATTGGGGACGCCTGGATGGCTCAGAGGTTGAGCTTTCTGCCTTTGGCTCAGGGTGTGATCCCAGAGTTCCAGGATCAGGTCCCACATCGGGTTCCTCGCATGAAGCCTGCTTCTTCCTCTGCCTGCGTCTCTGTCTCTGTCACTGTGTCTCTCATGAATACATAAATAAAATCTTAAAAAAAAAAAACAAACACATTGCCAGCCATAGGTCTAAAGAGCCAGGCCACCTGCCCACACTGAGGTGCTTAAAGATCTTGTCTAAAGATCTTGCCTTATCTAAAGATCTTGATAGATTTAGATAAGTGACCATTGGTCCACTTGCATTTTTCTCTTCCCCTGCTTTTAGGTCCCACTGCTATGTTTTAAATTCACCAATAAGGAGTGAACCCTTGAAACCCCAGGCCCCCATCCTTGACCTCAATAAAAGCAGAACCCCAGGGCCATGTGCTCCCTCTCTCTCTACCTGCAACCTCACTGCGTGGCCCCGTGTGGGCTGTGTAATTTCCAAGTGCTCTAAGTAATAAACTTTTTTTTTTTTTTTTTTTTTTTTTTTTTTTTTTTTTTTAGTTTCTTGATAGTTGTCACTAAAGGGCACCTTGCAATCGTAAGAACTACAAGGTCAGATCCAACCTCAGCATTGGTTACTCATAGGCATAGACCAGCACAAAATATATTACAATTTATTTGCGTGGATTCCTTGAGAAAACACTTCTAAGGAATAGCAAGCATGAATTTTGGTATCTTTTATGTTTGAGAGCTAATTCATCCCAGAACTTCTTTCTGGAAAAAACGTGTTTCGGAACAATAGCCAACACTTCTCAGAAAAAATAGAGCACCCTTTTTGCATTGATTTGGATTTCTGGTATAGTTACTACAGAAATAATTTTTTTTGTAGATCCCATCATAATTATGTGTACCAATCTCAGTGATAACCGAAAACTTCAATTATACACTTTCTCTAGAGAATTGAATTTCCTGAACACTAACCTTGGTTATTAAGATGAAGAAAATTTACCTTATCTTTTAATTCTCCAACTGAATCAGCACACTTAATGATATTGTTTTTAATACTATTATATGAAATTATATCAATATATTTATTTTATTTCCCCTCGTATATTCACGTTTGCTACTTTTGATATATATTTACTTTTTATTACTTAGCACGTACCACAAATTGTATGTGATACTAGAAATACAGATATTAATTACATATCATCTGTGGACTGAGCACAACATCTAATGAAAAGAAGAGATATATAAGCAAGCAATTATAAGCAATGCATATTATATGCCTTGTAAGAAAAATATAAACATGGTGTCTGAGCTAATATCTCTAAAATCCCATTGTTTACTTTGCCATAATTGTCAGTAAAGCAAGTATTTTAAAATTGAAATCTCAATATTAATAGAGACAGATGGGTTCAACATCTACTGAAGTCATTTGTTTTACATAGTAGTCATAGTTTTTAATAAGATATATGTATATATATAGTTCAGCTGCCATTTATAATAGTAACTAAGTACCAATAACTGTTATTATGCTAAACAGAAAATAATGGTTTCTATTGTGAGAAAAAAGGGCAATAACACCAGTCCTCTGAATTGTCAACATATACATTTCAATCTCAGAAAGCACATGTGAGATTTAAATGAGAAAAAAAAAAAGATCAATAACTATAAACTATGCTATTTGGGTATATTTCATGTTAGAAAAAGTTGTACTTATTTTCTTGGGGATTCTTGGTTAAGAACATATTCAAAATCATGGTATGCATTAACCTCTCCTAATCTACCTGATGTTAACTGTCCACACGTACGGCATTTTCGTGTAGTCATCGTCGACAGCCCTGGTATCCTGGAGCAGGATGTGGCATACAGACCAGCTCGCACAGTGTTTCTGTGTTCCCTGCCTTCCTTTCTGGTGACCAAGTTCATAATCCAGCTCATTCAAACTGTGCAGTGGGCCCTGGGAATACCCCAAACACATACTTCAGCATCTCTGCACTGAGGATGTTGATTCTGTGATGGGGAAACTGAAGGACTCTGTAAAATATCTGCTTTTTGTTCCTTTTTTCTGTTTCTTTTTTTTGTTTGTTTGTTTCTATTCTCGCCAGGACCTGTACCCCCACTTTACACATGTCTTGTAATGCAAATAGCATGTGTGGTTCTTGTCAGGGACAAAGAATCAATGGTTTCTCTAGAATAGATAACATTGAAGGAAGGACCTGGTGACAAAGACCTGACGAAGCTACCATATGCATATTCCAGAACACCTGAGCTAGACATCTCAACGACAGGACCCCTTGACTCCAGGGAAGAGCAGTTGGGTCTTCACCTTTGTTCTCATTGGTTCCTGGAAACCCAGGAGACCCATACACCTGATCACCGCCCTCCATAAACCCCCAGACCCTGAACAAAGACAAGACTCATGCTCCTTTCCATCCTGAGTCTCCCAGAAGCTCCGTCCATATCTACTCTCTCTTTCCTTCAATAAACTCTTCTCTCACTTCTTGCTGACTCACAGTTGATTTCCATTCTATGTGAAGCCAAGGATTCTCTTGGTTGGTCCCGTGGTACCCCCTCCGGGCCCCCAGAGCCTGCCTGCCTGCCAGTACAGTTGGATAAAATAAAACTCACTCCCATGCATCACAGTGTCTATCATGAAGTTGCAACCCCCATTAATTCTTTAATAGTTTCTACAGCCTAGACGGTACTTATTTTTGAGACATTTTTCTTCTGCACTTGAGTTGCCTATGTTCCTTTCAAAAGTAAGTGAACAAAATCTCATCCTGATATTTCATTGCTAATACGGACTACATTTTCACCCAGTTTTCATTTTTGGAGAAATTCTCTGCAAGTTATAGTACATGAACTATGATTCTGTGCCTCTATTAGGCACAATAATTCAAATAGGGGTGTGACTGCTGACATTTGTACAAAATTTCACAAACTTTACCCTGAAGTAATATTTAAAAATAAAGTTTAATTTACTTTTCTTATAACCTGTCATCACCAGGTCAAAATTGGTCAGTCTCTGAGTCACATGCTTTAGAATATTAGACATATATAAGGATATAAAAAATATTTATTCAAATTTGAGTTGAAGAATAAAACTGTGTCTCATTCCCCAAAGGTGCCTTGATCGTAATACTTGATGGCTTTTATTTATTATAAGTTTTAAAAATAAACTAAAACTTTCCTCCTTCCATTTGAAACCTACGTATTTCCTCAATTAAAGTATTGCAAATATCCCAAACATACAGGAATATTAAAAACTCACACCTTCAGAATTGTGTTGAGGTTTACAGCATTCAGATACTTGGACTTTCAACTCAAACAATATATGAGTTCACATACATGCTCACACAGAGACACATGCACACGTATTCTGAATTATGACGAGCAGATAACAATAATAGAAACAATAGTCTGTAAATCTGATTGTAAATATTAGCTGATTTGATAGCTTGAATAAATTTCTTAATGCTATAGAGCAAGAAGCATTCACATGAAACAATCAGCATTATAGTGATGAAACTTCTTTTTACCCCATTACTTATTTAAAATGTAATAAAATGCATCACGCATTTCTCCTGCCATCAGATAACAGAAGAAAAATGGCATTGGTGAGACTGACCTGAACAACATTTGTTTTCAGGAAATGTATTCTTGAACAAGCAGCTGAAGCCCTTGCAGCAGTTTGCGTACTTGATGTATAAAGCATTGAATACGCAAGAAAGCATTTCGCGGGGTCAGAAATGAAACACATTTGAACCTGCTGTTAACATTCAGCAAAATATACTGCAGATATTCTGGAATCTTTTTTTTTTTTTAATTTCCTGTCACTGTGGATCAGATGCCGTGCAACCTACATAGAAAATGATGGCATAAACTCCGTTTCCATAAGAATCTACTTTGCAATAGAAGAAGAATGGACTGTTACCAACTCAGCTGCAGAATCTCACTGCACTGCATCTTCTCAGACTACTGAAATCTTTAGCTCTAATAGAAATCATTTATAAGGATTTGAGCGTGTCCGTGAAAGTGACATACAAGTTAAAAATATGATAGAGAAGATTTAGTTGGAATCAAACTCCTTCATAAAAGACAAGTATTTCCCTTCTAAATTCAAAGTAAAAATATGTGACCAGTGATGCAAAATAATGGGCGTTATGCCAGTTTTTCCCTTGGATCAGATCGTTTTGTTATTCTTATGCACTCTAATATCATGGCACATAAGTTGGTATGTCATGACATCAAAATAATGTGGCTATCAAGAAAGAAACAAATACAAAACAAAGGGTGGTAAGAGGTGAAATATTTAATTATATCTCAAGAGTCTTTTATCCTGGCAGTAAATTACACACACACACACACACACACATATATACAATGGTATATCCCTTTAATATTTAAAAACCAAGTAATCTGGATTGTATTTCAGAAAAATGGAAATTTGTGCAACTTTCATATTTTAAAATAACTATAGTTGGGGCACCTGGGTGGCTCAGTTGGTTGAGCTTCTGACTCTTGGCCTCAACTCAAGTCCTAATCTAAGGGTCGTGGGATAGAGCACCAATAGAGCCCTGCATCCAGCTCTGTGCTGAGCAAGGAGTCTACTTGAGACTCTATCTCCCTCTCCCCCATCCTTCCCCACCACTGTCTCTCTCTCAAATAAATAAATCGTAAAAAAAAACTACAGTTAAGATATATTTTATTTGTTTTTTTATTTTTATTTATTTATTTTTTAAGATTTTATTCATTTATTCACGAGAGACACACAGAGAGAGGCAGAGACACAGGCAGAGGGAAAAGCAGGCTCCCTTGGAGGAGCCCGATCTGGGACTCGATCCCAGGACCCCGGGGTCATGACCTGAGCCAAAGGCAGATGCTCAGTCACTGAGCCACCCAGGTGCTCCAAGATATATTTTAATAGAATCATTCTTCACATTTCTTAAACTCAACTGTTCCAGAAATTAACCATTTTTCATGTTTATTAAATTGTGGTATTATTTTATCAATATCATAAAATTCTGTTGGATGTCTTGTCATGATACCTGTATCATGTCAAATTTCCCCAATATTCTAACTAATCAGTGGCATCAGACACAGTCTCAATTAATTGGCATTCTCTACTCATAATGCCTCTTTTTGGCTAATGTTTCTTCTTCACTAAAGCTATATAGTCCAGGATCCAATGTCTGTATAGTAACTAATTTAATATTCATAATAACTATTTTCTCCTTACGAATGATATTTTCAAGATGATGATCATGAGCTAATTATGAAATGTTAACTTACTCTCCTAATGGCATACAGTCAGTAGCAAATTGTTGAGCTAGAATCTAAGTTAGAGAAGTCTAGCTACAAAAGCTCTACACAGCTACAGACATTGTCGCTGAAGGCGATGGTGTCAGAAGATCCTGTGGCTACTTTGATCCACATAAATATTCATGAACAGCCATTATGTCTGATGAGTGGTGCATTCAAAAGCCCACTATACGAGGTGACACTCTACCAATTTAATACCAACTTTGGGATTTTCTAATTACGGGAACATACTCAACATCATTGACTCTATGGGTTTCTATTTCCTGCTTGCAAAATGAGCATAAATCTATCTAATTCATTAAACCTTGTAGTTTATAGTGACATCTAATGAGATTTAGAAGAAAAAATATTTTTAAACACATACTTGAAAATTTAAAATTATAGTCATAGCAGTAGAACAACCAAAGAACACACTATAGACCAGATAAACACTGACTATAGATTCAATAAAGATCTAACAATAAGTAAGGACAGCAAATGAAAAAAAAAAAAAGATTACAACACATTTAAAATAGGCAAAGGTAGGGGCGCCTGGGTGGCTTGGTCAGTTAGATGGTCAAGTATCTGCCTTTGGCTCAGGTCATTATCCCAGGGGCCTCAGATCAGGCCCTGCATCTAGCTTCCTGCTTAGAGGGAAACTGCTTCTCCTTTTCCCTCTACTATTCCCTCTGCTTATGCTCTCTGGCTCACTCTCTCTGTGTCAAATAAATAAATAAAATCTTTTTT
The DNA here is from genome assembly GCF_011100685.1 of Canis lupus familiaris. Classification (NCBI taxonomy): domain Eukaryota; kingdom Metazoa; phylum Chordata; class Mammalia; order Carnivora; family Canidae; genus Canis; species Canis lupus. The sequence goes on from NW_023331458.1 coordinate 34,717, forward strand.
AAAAAATAGGCAAAGGAAAACCTATGGAAAATAATAAGTAGGCAGCTTTTCTATTTTCTTATCCTCATCACCTAACCCTGTTGCTAATGTTACTACTGTAGCCATAAGACTATTGGAATAAAAAAAAATCTAATTCTCAAATTTTAATGATGATAACAAGTCACATAACTGCACAAATGGACTTCAGGTCTCCTGCTTGACTATTTATCAAAGGCAGGGAGAAAATAATCTTTTCCTTCCGTCTCCACTGTGTTATCCACTATTGTTCTCAGAATTATCCTGGTCACCAGAAGCAGAAGCGTCTGTGAGCATGTTAGGACCTCATGGACCCCACCTTGACCTACTGAATCAAAATCTCTAGGGATGAGTCCCAGTTAACAACATTCATAAACTCTCTAGGTGATTCTTATATACGCTACTGTTTGAGAATCACTGCTCGACACCAAAGAAATCATCATTCTTGTGCACTTGAACAAGAAATATATCGACAGTGCTTATGCAACTCTCCAGCTGGATTTATGTAGAAAGATCCAAGCCAGGAAGAAAGGACCTATTTATTCAGTGAACATTTGGATGTCTTATCTAGGCATGGACCCGGGATGAATTCTGAGGTCAAAACAGTGAATAAAGCATAGCTCTTGCCTTTGCATAACTCAAATAAATAACTGTAAGAATTAGTAGAAACTCCCAAATCAAGACACCTCATCAAATCTAGAGGGATTAAAATAATTACCAAGAAGGTGATATTCGAGCAGCTTGTTGACAAGCATATCCTTTTTAGGAAATAATCTAAAGAACAATGCTTGATTGGAAAGCCAGAGATAACATGTTCAAAGCCGTGGCGACATGAGGAAGTTTGGCCAATTTGGAAAACTGACAACAGGAGTCCTGTAGCCAACAACTAAAACACAGATACAAAGGTTGTAACAGGGAGAGAGAGAGAAGAATTGTGAGACGGGAATCGGAGATGTAGACTCAGTTCAGAACAACGCTGCAGTGTATGTCATCCTGTGAAATGAAATTGGACTTGATCCCATCTTGCTTATGAGACTCACTGAGAAGTTTCAAGAAGGGTGATGATGTGCTAAGATTCTGGTTTTGGGAGCAGGATGTCAGTTGATTTAGAGGGCAGGGATAGATGCCAAGGACCCAACTAAGAAGATATTGGAGTTGATAAGAGAAATAAAAATGCATCCTAAATTATGAGAACGGCAGCAAGGATGAAGAAGAAGGTATGATTTCCAGAGACGTGTGTGCGTGCTACGAATAAAATCTGCAATACAAGAAAAGGTGTATTTGTGATAGAAGGCAAGTTTAGTTCGGAACGTACCACTTTGAAGTTGCTGGGGAAACACTGAATCAAAGATATTTTAGCAGAGGAACATTCTGGGTTAGAGATACTATTAGCATGCAAGTGACAGCTGATCCCAGAGGAACGGATGAGAACTCTGAGAGAGACAGAGAAGAAGACCAAGAGAGTCAGACGGGGGAATGAGAAAGGAAGGGAGCGTGTTAAGGCCAACGAGGGTCGGTTGCTACACTGAGTTGGACAACATAGAGACCATTGAATGATCAGGAGAAAATCAGTTCAGTAGAGCAAAGGAAGCTGAACAAATATTTTGAAATGTTGAGGACTACAAGGGAACCACGTGGCTGGATAGTGAAGGCACAGTTTAGAAAGGACATGGGGTTGTTGAGTTTTGCTTTTATTTCTTGTGAAAGAATACTTTTTAAATTTTTTTAAAAGATGGGGGAGGAGGGGCACCTGGGTGGCTCAGTGGTTGAGTTTCCGCCCTGGGCCCAGGCTGTGACTCTGAGGTCCTGGGATCGAGTCTCACATCGGGCTCCCTGCAGGAGCCTGCTTTTCCCTCTGCCTGGGTCTCTGCCTCTCTCTGTGTGTCTCTTGTGAATAAATAAATAAAATATTCTTAAAAAATGATATAAAAGATGGGAGGTTTTCAAGTAGGTTTGTTCCAAGTCAATAGGATCCGGCAGAAAAGAAAAAAACGTTGAGTTTCCCGAAAGAGGAAATAATTAAAGACATAAGGCAAGCCATCAAAGTATCAAGCTTTGATTTTCTGTGATAGTAGGTCCCCAAAGCCACACAGTCCAAAGCAATTTGTCAAGGTGCCCACTGATTCCAAGCAGCCTTTATTTTATTCATTTTACCACAGGGCAAATTTTTAAATTCAGAACATGTCCTCTGGCCCTACTGGCTTCTCCAGTCTTATTGCTTACCCTGATTCACTTCAGTGAGTTGACCTCCATTCTCCAGTAATTTCTTTCATGGCTTCCTCTCTGCCATTTTATCATATCCAATTTTGAGAACTTTTTGATTCAGTAACTCTCCAAAGACCTCAAATGCCCTCAGCTGAAGCATACTGAGGCCAGTACTGATCCTTCCACAAGGGTCAGGATTTGGATACTGATACTGTTGTAAAAATCATACTCAGAACATGGAGGCATTAGCTTTTCATGTAGAATGAGACTTCATTTGTTTGTTTTTTTGCTTTTTTTTTTCCCCTTTCAAGTTGAGAGAATGAAAGGTAAGAATGAATCTGAGCAGTCCAGGAGGCAGTAAGTCCTCACTCCATGGCTCAATTCCTGACTTCTGAGATTGGAAAGATTATTGATGCTACAGGTAACGAGTCAAGGAGAGAAAGTTGCAGAAGTTAAACAAACAAACAAACAAACAAATAAATAAGAGAAATGGCTGTAGAAAGCAAGAGAATGATCAGCAAGGGCCTAGGTTTCTTGTCCTAAGGTTGTGGTGGGCTTATCTTCAATGTCATTTGCCATTGTTTTTGTAAGGGCTCCGTATTATTTTGGGTCTAGCTTTTGAGTAGGCCAATGGCAGTGACGTTAATCTCTTACGGCTGCCATGACAATGATCCACACACTAGGCAGCTTAAAACAATAACCATTCACTGCCTCACAGTTCTGGAGGGTAGAAGTCTGAAATCAAAGTGTCAGGGGGCCATGCTCCCTCTGAAGTATCTGGAGGGAATCTGGCCCCTGACTTTATCTAAGCCTGGTGTTGCTGGCAATTGTCGGAATTCTTTGTCTTGTAGAAGTATCTCCCTCTACTCGTCTTCCATCATCATATGGCATCCTCCCTGCATGACTTTGCATTATCTGTGATATATCCCTTTGTGTGTCTGACTCTATGTTTCTTCCTTTTTAAAAAAAGATTTTAAAGAAATAGAGAGAGAGAGAGAGAGAGAGAGAGAGAGAGAGAGAGAGGCAGAGACACAGGCAGAGGGAGAAGCAGGCTCCCTGCAGGGAGCCTGATGTGGGACTCGATCCCAGGTCTCCAGGATCACACCCTGGGCTGAAGGCAGGTGCTAAACTGCTGAGCCACCCAGGCTGCCCTATGTTTCTTCCTCTTATAAGGGTGCCAGCAATACTGGATTAGCACCCAGGCTATGACCTCATCCTAAATTGATTCGGCCAGCAAAGACCTCAGTTCCAAATAAGGTCATAGTCAGAGGGACTAGGAGTCACAATTTCAATATATCTGTTCAGAGAAACAAACGAAACAGTAACATCTGTAATGATTGAGCTGCAATGATGCAGGGTGGCAGCAGGAAGGGTACAGAAAAAACTACAGAAAAAAGACAATGGCCAGAAATTGTCCAAAAGAGCATATCAATGAGCCGATGAGGAAGAGATATGTGCTGAACAAAGAAGAGAGGAAATTACCGGAATGTTACTAGATAAGAATTGCCCAAGTTATAAAATACGCTGTTTGACTAAAAATCAGGGTAATTACTCTTCTCATGGTGTATTTTAAATTTAAATTTCTGTGGCAAAGGGAATTCTCATTTTTTAGTCAGTAAGAAACATAAAGAGAAATAAATAAATCTTAAACTATACATTAATTCATAACCAATTTTATTATATTATTTTATTTTATTATTTTTTAAAGATTATATTTATTTATTCATGATACTCACACAGAGACAGAGAGGCAGAGACACAGGCAGAGGGAGAAGCAGGCTCCATGCACCGGGAGCCCGACATGGGATTCGATCCCGGGTCTCCAGGATCACGCCCTGGGCCAAAGGCAGGTGCCAAATCGCTGTGCCACCCAGGGATCCCCATAAGCAATTTTAGATATGAATTGAAATATTTAAGTAAATGAATAAAAATGGAATGAACAAAAATGAAAAATGAATAAAAATTGAAATATTTAAGTAAATGAATAAAAATTAAAATAAAAATATTTAAGTAATGAATAAAAATAGTATTGCTTTTTAACATGAAAAAATTTTTGAGTAATTAATTGATATAAGCCACTTACTTTGATGGATTATATATTATGCAAATACTATATTATAACATCTGAAGCTCAATGTGTCAAAGCCGCAGGAGATATCAAAACCTAAAATAATTATCAACAGGATAGAAATTACTGTTGATTGGTTTATGGTGTCTTGGCGGAGACTCAATTTCAATAATGTACCTACCCACTTTTGAATCTTTTCCATAGACTGTCTCCTAATGTAATGGTAAGTGATAAAATAATTTCAGGAAATATTATTAACGATGCATATTAATTATTAAATAATGTCACAGGGAACTTATATGTACTCTGAATCACTGCAATACCCATTGCTTTAGGGTCAAGTAGTTACCACCTTTAATCTTACATATGTCAGTTTTTGGTTAAAAAGTGTATATAGGTAAAAAAGCACTTGAATGCTCATTGTTGACCTTCTTATGTATCCTGGAGAGCTATTTGTCTAAAAAAATAAGCTCATTTACAACAGACCATAAAAGTTAATATCAAATTTGGTTTTTATTTTCCCTATGCATGGTTAAGACAGAAAGGTGAATTAATGTATCCTGCCAGCCCATGACAGAAAAGCAATAATGCATATCAACCAAGCACTGTGTACCACAAACACATACTGCCTGTTTTTAACGTGGTTCCTAAATTTTGATTTGGTTTCCTCGGACATGAGAGATGATAAGATGGAATGTCAAGGAATAGTCTCCTGCCTTAGAGCTAGCTGAAATGGTAAACCTCTATTTATGTGTGATGACAACATCTCAGGGACAAGGAAAGCAGATTAGCAATCACTATGAAATTTATACTATTTTACTTAATTTAAGGTAGTAGCAATATTCAAATTATGTTTCACCCAACTTTTTTATCTTCTATCTCCATTCTTGTTTTCCATGTCTCTTAATCTTATTTTAAAATTTTCTACTCTATATATTTGTAGACCGAATTACATCCTTTTACAAAGAATGGTTTAGACATTAAAGATGTGTCAAAATGTCTTAGCTAAAAAAAAAAAAGTCTTAGCTTAAATATGCATAATCTAGATAGATTGACTAGTTGCTTCTACCTATTTATTTATCTGTCTATCTATGTATCCTTCTATCATCTACCTATCATCTCTCCGTCTATATCCAACATCTCAAAAAAAATTTATGGGGAATATCAAGTAAGCATACTAACTTAAAGGCTGTGATTTCAGATTGCCTACTATAGATGATTAATATGTGAAATATGCAACATGAATTTTGAACTCTGTGTATGTCATTTTACTTGAAATTTTTTTCATTAGAGAAAATATAATATTTTAGATGTCCACTAATTAAAGTTGTCACAGGGCAAATTTCCTTCATTGTTAGGATTTTAAAAAAATGTTATGTACCGTGAAAGGTACCTTAAGCATTGTATGTAATTATCTTAGAACAACATGAATAATATCAATAAAAACAACGATGTGGGGGGATCCCTGGGTGGCTCAGCAGTTTCGCGCCTGCCTTTGGCCCAGGGCACGATCCTGGAGACCCGGGATCGAATCCCACGTCGGGCTCCCGGTGCATGGAGCCTGCTTCTCCCTCTGCCTGTGTCTCTGCCTCTCTCTCTCTCTCTCTCTCTCATAAATAAATAAAAATAAATCTTTAAAAAAAACGATGTGTTTCATAATTTCATATTATTTTGTATCACTTTTTATATTGAATTCTAAGGTCATGGGCTTTTAGATCTCTGAAAAGGAGTTATAATATCAGCTTACAATTCATGATGAGGCTAAAAATGAAAGATTTTTGGTTGAAAGGAAGGCAGTGGACCCTTAAAAGACAATAGAAAAAAATTCACTTTTCAGAAGATGACCAATTATTAAAGATTAGAAAGTGGACTAAGCTTGAGAAAATTTCTAAACATCATATATATTCAATCGATATATATATATATATATATATATATATATATATATATATTCATTGAGATTCACAGTGAAAAATATTCTCTATATTTATTATCACACTTGACAGGAGTAGATCAATCTGCTGAAAAATTTCCATAATAGATTGTCACTAAATTCACAGTACTCCCACCATTTTTTTTTTAAGATTCTATTTATTTATTCATGAGAGATGCAGAGAGAGAGGCAAAGACACTGGCAGAGGGAGAAGCAGGCTCCATGCAGGAAGCCTGACGTGGGACTTGATCCCAGGACCCTGGGGTTCATGACTTGAGCCAAAGGCAGACGCTCAACCACCGAACCACCAGGCATCCCTATTTTAAACGTTTTGAACACGGGATTCTGATTACAGAATGGCACAGTTATTCTCTCCTCTGATTTGAAAAATAATCATATTGCTATGTTATTTAGATAATCACCACCTTGCTTAAAGTGAGATAAATGAATAAACTCTTCAAATTATTAATACAAAGACATAAATGTATGCAAATCCAGATTGCATTAAACAAGCATCTAATTGCTCTTAACTTAAAGTTGTTCTTAACTGAAACTCTTTAAATTAAGTATGTATACATATTCCATTTTTATATTGAGATACACAGATGATGAAGAGACAGATCCATTTGTATCTACTTCCTTATGTCCATTTATCTCTCTCTTGTCTTACCAGAATGAATCAAAGTGTGCCTTTTAACAAAATGAATCACTACATAAATAAATATATAAAACACTTAGGATAAGAAACTACTTGGAAAAGTAAATGAAGGAACAGAGCAAAGTGAAAATAGAACAGCAATATTATAGAAATTAAAGATGTTAGCACACGAATTCAGACCATACCCCCATAAAGAGTGTCTTTTTTCCCACCCTTCTATTTTTGTGGAATTTGATTCAGATCTAAGCACTTTCAAGAATTGCCATATATCATCATAACAAGTCCCCCTGATAGAAGCTTAGAGGAGCTCCCGTAGCCATAGAAGAAGCTGACACGAGAAGGTTAGAGTCACCACTCAAGAGTCGGCTAATGGTGCAGGTGGCGGTCTTTCACAATTCATAAGGAATTCGAACTCCAAGAGTATGATCTCAACCATTACAGAGGGCTTCACACTTTTTTCCTAGAGGAAACTAGATCTGGCTTAATTTCATCTCAACCAAAAAACAATCCAAAGAACGAACCAGATGTCATAATATAACACAGGTCAGTTTGTACGCGATCATGAGTCTCCATAGGAGAGACTAAGGTACAAATTCATTCTCAAAAGCATTGTCAAGAAATATAAATAGTATCCTTTCCTTTTTCTTATAACTTTATAAAAATTCTAAAAGCATTGCAAGGTGAATAAACTAGTATCCATCCCTTTTCTGTGTAAGCGAATGACAAATCACGTTCTAAGAAAAAATTGGGAGGAGTTTTTGAGTTAGATGTGGATACAGGTTTGTGAATCCAAAATAAATATCTCACTGGGAGTGCACTTTGTTGAAGTCATGGGTTAACTTTACAGGGCAAAATAAAGAACAAAAAGATTCCCTAAAGGGACGACTGGGGATGGCTCGCAGTTTGAGCACTGCCTTTGGCTCAGGATGTGATCCCGGGGTCCTGGGATAAGTTCCATTGGGACTTCCTGTGTGGAACCTGCTTCTTCCCTCTCTGTGTCTCTGCTCCTCCCTGTGTCCTCTCATGAATACATAAATAAAATGCTTTTTTTAAAAAGGTTCCCATAGCTGTCCTCTGAATCTAGACCTTGGAAAAACAAATTGGTAGAGTTAAGATGATACTCCTTGACAATATCTATTTTATTCTAGTGAGGAACTAGAAGGCAGCATCAGACTTGCCAAAATTCCGGGTAGCTTCCCCATTTGGTCTCTCTCTCTCTCTCTTCTTTTATTTATTTATTTTTTTACATCAAGCTGACTTAGGCGTAGGGTTTTTGGTTGTGTTTGGTTTTCCCAAATAAAATGAACAGAAGGATCTTGCCTGGTTAGAAAACCAACAACTGATCTCTGCGGTGAAAGACGGTGTACAGGGAATCGGGTCAGGGAGGCTTATACACCGAAGTGTAAAACATAAAAGTAAATGTTAAAAGCCATAATTAGTTCACTGGAAACATGTGCAGCATTCTGAAACCTAACGACGTAGAAACGTTAACAAGCAAGCCGATGCATGGGCTGAGTGGGGAATGAAAAAATGTGGGGAGTAACGGTTGCGGTGAGTGTGAAAAACGACCTTCAAAAAAAAAAAAATTCATAAGACAAGCCATCCTATTGAGTTTACTCAAGCTTTTTTTTTCATCCACACCCATAGAACTGAATGAATATATTCACTTATGTAACTGTATACGTCATAAAGATGATCCAAGAAAAAGGTACAGGTTATTTTAGGAACTGATATAAAAAATGGATGATTCTACGGAGAGTCTAAGAATATTGAGGGTTCCAGAAGACGAATGGATAATCCTTCCTTAGGTACACTTGTCTACTCATTGTCAGCAACTTGTCTTGATCCTTACTATAAACTTCAATCAAAAATAACATAACAGACATGAGATTTTTCTTTTTTTTTAAAGACTTTATGTTTATTCATTAGACACAGCAGAAGAGAAGGAGAGAGGGCAGAACACAGGTTAGGGTAGAAGCAGGCTCCATGGCAGGAGCCCGATGCGGGACTCGTCCTGGGCGCCCGGATCACTATACAATTTGAATCACCCAGGGATCCCGGACATAGATTTTTCATGTTACCCTTTGCTGTTCCTGTGAAACAACACTCTAATTTGCGGACTCCCGTGATATTCACTGGTACTAGTGATCCGGAGTCCCATGTCGGTCCCGCATCGGTCCTCCCTTCATGGAGCTGCTTCTCCCTCGTACCTTGTCGCCCTCTTCCTCCCCTTTTCTCTGTCTATCATGAAAAAAATACATAAGTCTTTAAAAAAAGAAAATCTAAATGTCTTTATGTTATTTTTGATGAGTTTTATTATAAGCGTCACCCAAGGTTGCATGCATGAATTGCCAGTGTACCCTCAGGAAGTATTATCCTCTGTTCTTCCTGGAACCTCATTCTTCTA
>NW_023331459.1:0-39594 GCF_011100685.1 Canis lupus familiaris
CGAATCGAAAAATCGAATCGAACCGAAAAGAATCAAATCGAATCGAAAAGAATCGAATTGAATTGAATCGTAATGAAAAGAATCGAATCGAATCGAAAGAATCAAATCGAATCGAAAACAATTGAATCGAATGCAATCAAATCGAAAAGAATCGAATCGAATTGAAAAGAATCAAATCGAATTGATTGAATCGAAAAGAATCGAATCGAATCGAATCGCATCGAATCGAAAATAATAGAATTGAATAAAAATAATCGAATCGAATTGAGAATAATTGGAATTGAATTGAATCGATAATCGAATCGAAACTAATCGAATCGAATCAAATCGATTCGAAAAAATCGAATCAGATTGCAACGAATCGAATCATATTGAATTGATTTGAATTGAAATGAATCGAATCTAATCAAATCAAAAAGAATCGAATCCAAAGAATCGAATTGTAGAAAATCAAATCAAAACAAAAAGATTCAAATCGAAACGAATCAAATCTAAAAGAATCGAATCGAATCGAATCAAAAAGAATCGAATCGAATTGATTCGCATCGAAAAGAATCGAATCGTATCGAATCGAAAAGAATCGAATCTATTCGAATCGAATGGAATTGAATCAAAAAGAATCGAATCGAATTGAAACGAAAAGAATCGAATAGATTCGAATTGGAACAAATCGAAAAAAATCAAAACGAATCAAATCACATCGAGTGAAAAGAATCGAATCAAATAGAAAAGAATCGAATTGAATCGAACTGAATCGAAAAGAATCGAATAGATCAAATCAAAAAGAATCGAATCGATTCGAGATGAACCGAGTAGAATCGAGTCGAAGTGAAAAGAATCGAATCGAATCGAATCGAAAAGAATCTAATCGAAACGAAAAGAATCGAATCGAAGAGAATCTAATCGAAATGAAAAGAATCAAATCGAATCGAAAAGAATCGAATCGAAACGAAAACTGTCGAATCGAATCGAATCGAAAAGAATCGAGTTGAATAGAAAAGAATCGAATCGAATAAAATCGATAAGATTTGAATCAAATCCAATAGAATCGAAAAGATTCGAATCGAATTGAAAAGAAACGAACCGAAGTGAAAAGAATCGAATCGAATCGAAAGAATCAAATCGAAAAAAAAATCGAATCGAAATTAAAAGAATCGAATCGAATCAAAGCATAAAGAATCGAATCTAATTGAATCGAAAGAATCGATTGAATCAAATAGAGAAGAATCTAATGGTAAGGAATCGAATCGAAAAGAATCCAATTGTATTGAATCGAATCGAAAAGAAATGAATTGAATAGATTATAAAAGAATCGAATCGAAAGGAATCGACTCGAAACGTAAAGAATCGAATCGAAAAAATTGAATAGATCGAAGAATTGAATAGAAATGAATCGAATCGAAATGAAAAGAATTGAATCGAATCGAATCGAAAACAATCGAATCAAAAACAATCGAATTGAAACAAAAGAATCGCATTGTATTTAATCGAATCAAAAAAATCTAATTGAATCGAATCGAAAAGAATCGATTTGAAATGAAAAGAATCTAATCGAATTGATAGAAAATTGAATCGAATCGAAAACAATCGAATCGAATGGAAAAGAATCGAATTGTATGGAAACGAATCGAAAAGAATCTAATTGAGTGAGTAGAAAAGAATCAAATCAAATTTAATGGAATCGAAAAGAACCGAATAGCATCGAATTGAATCGAATCGAAAAGAATCGAAACGAATTGAATCGAAAAGCATTGAGTCGAATCAAATCGAAAAGAATCGAATCGTATCAAATTGAAAAGAATCGAATCGATCTGAAAAGAATTGAATCGAATCGAAAAGAATCAAATTGAAACGAAAAGAATCAAATCGAATAGCAAAGAATCGAATCGAAACGAATCGATTTGAAAAGAGCCGAATCGAATCGAATTGAATGAAATATTCGAATCGAATCGAAAAGAATCTAATCTAATGAAATCCAAAAGAATCAAATCGAAACAAATAGAATCAAACCGAATGGAATTGAATCGAAAAGAGTCGATTCGAATCAAATTGGAATGAAAAGAATTGAATCGAATCGAATAAAAAACAAGTGAATCGAATAGAATAGAAAAGAAGAGAATCGAAACGAAAAGAATCAAATTGAATCGAAAGGAATCGAATCGAAAAGAATCGAATCAAAGAGAAAAGACTCGAATCGAATGGAAAAGAATAGAATCAAAAAGAATCGAATTGAAACAAAAAGAATCGAATTGAATTGAATCGAAAAGAATCGAATGGAATCGAATCGAAAAGAATCGAATTGAATTAAATCGAAGAGAATCGAATCGAATTGAATTGAATCGAAGAGAATCGAATCGAATAGAAAAGAATCAAATCGAAATGAATCGATTTGAAACGAAAAGAATCGAATCGAATCAAATTGAATGAAAAGAATTGAATCGAATCAAAAAGAATTGAATCAAAAAGAATCAAACCGAAACAAAAAGAATCAAACCGAATTGAAAAGAATCTAACTGAATAGAATCGAAAAGAATCGACGTACCGAATCGAATCCAATCGAAAAAAATCTAATCGTATCAAATCGAATCGAAAAGAATTGAAATGAATAGAATAGAAAAGATTCGAATCGAATCAAAAACAATCAAATCGAGTAATATCGAATCGAAAAGAATCGAATCGAAAAGAATCGAATCGAATGGAAAAGAATTGAATTGAATCAAAAAGAATTGATTCAAATCAAAAAGAATCGAATCGATTCGAATCGAAAAGACTCGAATCGAAAAGAATCGAATCGAATCAAAAAGGATCGAATCGCGCAAAGAACCGAATCTAAAGAAAAGGAATCGAATCGAATCGAAACGAATAGAATCGAAAAGAATCGATTTGAATCGAAATGAAAAGATCGTATCGAATCAAATCGAAAAAAATCAATGGATCGAATCGAATCGTATCGAACAAGAATCAAATCAAATGAAAAGAATCGAATCGAAATAGAAAAGAATCGAATTGATTGGAAATCGACTTGAAAACAATCTAATTGAATGAAAGGAATCGAATCAAATTTAATGGAATCGACAAGAATCGTATTCAAATCAAAAAGATCGAATCGAAATGAATCAATTCGAAAAGAATCAAATCGAATCGAATCGAAAAGAATCGAATCGAAAAGAATTGAATTGAAAAGAATCGAATTGGAATCGAATTGAAAAGACTCGAATCGAATTAAAGAATCGAATCGAATCGAAAAGAATCGAATCGAATCGGAAAGAATTGAATTGAATTGAATCGATTTGAATCGAATTGAAAAGAATCGAATCGAAAAATCGAATCGAAAGAACTGAGTTGAGTTGAATCGAATCGAAAGATTCGAATCGAATCGTGTCGAATCAAAAAGATGGAATCGAAACGAATCGAATCGAATCGAATCGAAAAGAATCGAATAGATAGCAAAGAATCAAATCGAATCAGAAAAGAATTTGAATCGAATTTGAAACGATTCGAAAAAATCGAAACTAATCGAATCATCGAATGGAAAAGAATCGAATCGAATCACAAAAGAATCGAAACGAACTGAATCGAAAGAATCGAATCGAACAGAATCGAAAAAGAATTGAATCGTAATGTAACAAATCGAATCAAATGATCGAATCAAGCCAAGTCGAAAAGAATTGAATCGAAAAGAATCGAATCAAAATGAAAAGAATCGAATAGAATCGAATTGAAAGAATCGAATTGAACCGAATCAAATAGAATAGAATCGAACAGAATTGAATCGAATGAAAAGAATCTTATCGAATCGATTCGAAAAGAATTGAATCGAATCGAATGGAGAAGAATCAATCAAATGGAATCGAAAAGAATCGAATCAAAGAGAATCTAATCGAAACGAAAAGAATCAATCGAATCGAAAAGAATCGAATCGAAACGAAAAGTGTCGAATCGAATCGAATCGAAAAGAATCGAATCGAACCGAAAAGAATCAATCGAATCGAAAAGAATCGAATTGAATTGAATCGTAATGAAAGAATCGAATCGAATCGAAAGAATCAAATCGAATCGAAAACAATTGAATCGAATGCAATCAAATCGAAAAGAATCGAAATCGAATTGAAAAGAATCAAATCGAATTGATTGAATCGAAAAGAATCGAATCGAATCGAATCGCATCGAATCGAAATAATAGAATTGAATAAAAATAATCGAATCGAATTGAGAATAATTGGAATTGAATTGAATCGATAATCGAATCGAAACTAATCGAATCGAATCAAATCGATTCGAAAAAATCGGAATCAGATTGCAACGAATCGAATCATATTGAATTGATTTGAATTGAAATGAATCGAATCTAATCAAATCAAAAAGAATCGAATCCAAAGAATCGAATTGTAGAAAATCAAATCAAAACAAAAGATTCAAATCGAAACGAATCAAATCTAAAGAATCGATCGAATCGAATCAAAAAGAATCGAATCGAATTGATTCGCATCGAAAAGAATCGAATCGTATCGAATCGAAAAGAATCGAATCTATCGAATCGAATGGAATTGAATCAAAAAGAATCGAATCGAATTGAAACGAAAAGAATCGAATAGATTCGAATTGGAACAAATCGAAAAAAAATCACAACGAAATCAAATCACATCGATGGAGGAAAAGAATCGAATCAAATAGAAAAGAATCGAATTGAATCGACGAATCGAAAAGAATCGAATAGATCAAATCAAAAAGAATCGAATCGATTCGAGATGAACCGAGTAGAATCGAGTCGAAGTGAAAAGAAATCGAATCGAATCGAAATCGAAAAGAATCTAATCGAAACGAAAAGAATCGAATCGAAGAGGAATCTAATCGAAATGAAAAGAATCAAAATCGAATCGCAAAGAATCGAATCGAACAAAAACTGTCGAATCGAATCGAATCGAAAAGAATCGAGTTGAATAGAAAAAGAATCGAATCGAATAAAATCGATAAGATTTGAATCAAATCCAATAGAATCGAAAAGATTCGAATCGAATTGAAAAGAAACGAACCGAAGTGAAAAGAATCGAATCGAATCGAAAGAATCAAATCGAAAAAAAAAATCGAATCGAAATTAAAGAATCGAATCGAATCAAAGCATAAAGAATCGAATCTAATTGAATCGAAAGAATCGATTGAATCAAATAGAGAAGAATCTAATGGTAAGGAATCGAATCGAAAAGAATCCAATTGTATTGAATCGAATCGAAAAGAAATGAATTGAATAGATTATAAAAGAATCGAATCGAAAGGAATCGACTCGAAACGTAAAGAATCGAATCGAAAAAATTGAATAGATCGAAGAATTGAATAGAAATGAATCGAATCGAAATGAAAAGAATTGAATCGAATCGAATCGAAAACAATCGAATCAAAAACAATCGAATTGAAACAAAAGAATCGCATTGTATTTAATCGAATCAAAAAAATCTAATTGAATCGAATCGAAAAGAATCGATTTGAAATGAAAAGAATCTAATCGAATTGATAGAAAATTGAATCGAATCGAAAACAATCGAATCGAATGGAAAAGAATCGAATTGTATGGAAACGAATCGAAAAGAATCTAATTGAGTAGAAAAGAATCAAATCAAATTTAATGGAATCGAAAAGAACCGAATAGCATCGAATTGAATCGAATCGAAAAGAATCGAAACGAATTGAATCGAAAAGCATTGAGTCGAATCAAATCGAAAAGAATCGAATCGTATCAAATTGAAAAGAATCGAATCGATCTGAAAAGAATTGAATCGAATCGAAAAGAATCAAATTGAAACGAAAAGAATCAAATCGAATAGCAAAGAATCGAATCGAAACGAATCGATTTGAAAAGAGCCGAATCGAATCGAATTGAATGAAATATTCGAATCGAATCGAAAAGAATCTAATCTAATGAAATCCAAAAGAATCAAATCGAAACAAATAGAATCAAACCGAATGGAATTGAATCGAAAAGAGTCGATTCGAATCAAATTGGAATGAAAAGAATTGAATCGAATCGAATAAAAAACAAGTGAATCGAATAGAATAGAAAAGAAGAGAATCGAAACGAAAAGAATCAAATTGAATCGAAAGGAATCGAATCGAAAAGAATCGAATCAAAGAGAAAAGACTCGAATCGAATGGAAAAGAATAGAATCAAAAAGAATCGAATTGAAACAAAAAGAATCGAATTGAATTGAATCGAAAAGAATCGAATGGAATCGAATCGAAAAGAATCGAATTGAAACGAAAAGAATCGAATCGAATTGAATTGAATCGAAGAGAATCGAATCGAATAGAAAAGAATCAAATCGAAATGAATCGATTTGAAACGAAAAGAATCGAATCGAATCAAATTGAATGAAAAGAATTGAATCGAATCAAAAAGAATTGAATCAAAAAGAATCAAACCGAAACAAAAAGAATCAAACCGAATTGAAAAGAATCTAACTGAATAGAATCGAAAAGAATCGACGTACCGAATCGAATCCAATCGAAAAAAATCTAATCGTATCAAATCGAATCGAAAAGAATTGAAATGAATAGAATAGAAAAGATTCGAATCGAATCAAAAACAATCAAATCGAGTAATATCGAATCGAAAAGAATCGAATCGAAAAGAATCGAATCGAATGGAAAAGAATTGAATTGAATCAAAAAGAATTGATTCAAATCAAAAAGAATCGAATCGATTCGAATCGAAAAGACTCGAATCGAAAAGAATCGAATCGAATCAAAAAGGATCGAATCGCAAAGAACCGAATCTAAAGAAAAGGAATCGAATCGAATCGAAACGAATAGAATCGAAAAGAATCGATTTGAATCGAAATGAAAAGAATCGTATCGAATCAAATCGAAAAAAATCAAATGGAATCGAATCGAATCGTATCGAAAAGAATCAAATCAAATGAAAAGAATCGAATCGAATAGAAAAGAATCGAATTGATTGGAATCGACTCGAAAACAATCTAATTGAATTGAAAGGAATCGAATCAAATTTAATGGAATCGACAAGAATCGTATCAAATCAAAAAGATCGAATCGAAATGAATCAATTCGAAAAGAATCAAATCGAATCGAATCGAAAAGAATCGAATCGAAAAGAATTGAATTGAAAAGAATCGAATTGAATCGAATTGAATGAAAAGACTCGAATCGAATTAAAAGAATCGAATCGAATCGAAAAGAATCGAATCGAATCGGAAAGAATTGAATTGGAATGAATCGATTTGAATCGAATTGAAAAGAATCGAATCGAAAAAATCGAATCGAAAAGAACTGAGTTGAGTTGAATCGAATCGAAAAGATTCGAATCGAATCGTGTCGAATCAAAAAGATGGAATCGAAACGAATCGAATCGAATCGAATCGAAAAGAATCGAATAGATAGCAAAGAATCAAATCGAATAGAAAAGAATTTGAATCGAATTGAAACGATTCGAAAAAATCGAAACTAATCGAATCATCGAATGGAAAAGAATCGAATCGAATCAAAAAGAATCGAAACGAACTGAATCGAAAGAATCGAATCGAACAGAATCGAAAAGAATTGAATCGTAATGTAACAAATCGAATCCAAATGATCGAATCAAGCCAAGTCGAAAAGAATTGAATCGAAAAGAATCGAATCAAAATGAAAAGAATCGAATAGAATCGAATTGAAAAGAATCGAATTGAACCGAATCAAATAGAATAGAATCGAACAGAATTGAATCGAATGAAAAGAATCTTATCGAATCGATTCGAAAAGAATTGAATCGAATCGAATGGAGAAGAATCAAATCAAATGGAATCGAAAAGAATCGAATCAAAGAGAATCTAATCGAAACGAAAAGAATCAATCGAATCGAAAAGAATCGAATCGAAACGAAAAGTGTCGAATCGAATCGAATCGAAAAGAATCGAATCGAACCGAAAAGAATCAAATCGAATCGAAAAGAATCGAATTGAATTGAATCGTAATGAAAAGAATCGAATCGAATCGAAAGAATCAAATCGAATCGAAAACAATTGAATCGAATGCAATCAAATCGAAAAGAATCGAATCGAATTGAAAAGAATCAAATCGAATTGATTGAATCGAAAAGAATCGAATCGAATCGAATCGCATCGAATCGAAAATAATAGAATTGAATAAAAATAATCGAATCGAATTGAGAATAATTGGAATTGAATTGAATCGATAATCGAATCGAAACTAATCGAATCGAATCAAATCGATTCGAAAAAATCGAATCAGATTGCAACGAATCGAATCATATTGAATTGATTTGAATTGAAATGAATCGAATCTAATCAAATCAAAAAGAATCGAATCCAAAGAATCGAATTGTAGAAAATCAAATCAAAACAAAAAGATTCAAATCGAAACGAATCAAATGAAAAGAATCGAATCGAATCGAATCAAAAAGAATCGAATCGAATTGATTCGCATCGAAAAGAATCGAATCGTATCGAATCGAAAAGAATCGAATCTATTCGAATCGAATGGAATTGAATCAAAAAGAATCGAATCGAATTGAAACGAAAAGAATCGAATAGATTCGAATTGGAACAAATCGAAAAAAATCAAAACGAATCAAATCACATCGAGTGGAAAAGAATCGAATCAAATAGAAAAGAATCGAATTGAATCGAACTGAATCGAAAAGAATCGAATAGATCAAATCAAAAAGAATCGAATCGATTCGAGATGAACCGAGTAGAATCGAGTCGAAGTGAAAAGAATCGAATCGAATCGAATCGAAAAGAATCTAATCGAAACGAAAAGAATCGAATCGAAGAGAATCTAATCGAAATGAAAAGAATCAAATCGAATCGAAAAGAATCGAATCGAAACGAAAACTGTCGAATCGAATCGAATCGAAAAGAATCGAGTTGAATAGAAAAGAATCGAATCGAATAAAATCGATAAGATTTGAATCAAATCCAATAGAATCGAAAAGATTCGAATCGAATTGAAAAGAAACGAACCGAAGTGAAAAGAATCGAATCGAATCGAAAGAATCAAATCGAAAAAAAAATCGAATCGAAATTAAAAGAATCGAATCGAATCAAAGCATAAAGAATCGAATCTAATTGAATCGAAAGAATCGATTGAATCAAATAGAGAAGAATCTAATGGTAAGGAATCGAATCGAAAAGAATCCAATTGTATTGAATCGAATCGAAAAGAAATGAATTGAATAGATTATAAAAGAATCGAATCGAAAGGAATCGACTCGAAACGTAAAGAATCGAATCGAAAAAATTGAATAGATCGAAGAATTGAATAGAAATGAATCGAATCGAAATGAAAAGAATTGAATCGAATCGAATCGAAAACAATCGAATCAAAAACAATCGAATTGAAACAAAAGAATCGCATTGTATTTAATCGAATCAAAAAAATCTAATAAAACTGTCGAATCGAATCGAATCGAAAAGAATCGATTTGAAATGAAAAGAATCTAATCGAATTGATAGAAAATTGAATCGAATCGAAAACAATCGAATCGAATGGAAAAGAATCGAATTGTATGGAAACGAATCGAAAAGAATCTAATTGAGTAGAAAAGAATCAAATCAAATTTAATGGAATCGAAAAGAACCGAATAGCATCGAATTGAATCGAATCGAAAAGAATCGAAACGAATTGAATCGAAAAGCATTGAGTCGAATCAAATCGAAAAGAATCGAATCGTATCAAATTGAAAAGAATCGAATCGATCTGAAAAGAATTGAATCGAATCGAAGAAAAGAATCAAATTGAAACGAAAAGAATCAAATCGAATAGCAAAGAATCGAATCGAAACGAATCGATTTGAAAAGAGTCGAATCGAATCGAATTGAATGAAATATTCGAATCGAATCGAAAAAGAATCTAATCTAATGAAATCCAAAAGAATCAAATCGAAACAAATAGAATCAAACCGAATGGAATTGAATCGAAAAGAGTCGATTCGAATCAAATTGGAATGAAAAGAATTGATCGAACGAATAGAATCGAAAAAGACAAGATGAAAGAATAGAGAAAAGAAGAATAGAACGAAACGAAAAGAATCAAATTGAATCGAAAGGAATCGAATCGAAAAGAATCGAATCAAAGAGAAAAGACTCGAATCGAATGGAAAAGAATAGAATCAAAAAGAATCGAATTGAAACAAAAAGAATCGAATTGAATTGAATCGAAAAGAATCGAATGGAATCGAATCGAAAAGAATCGAATTGAATTAAATCGAAGAGAATCGAATCGAATCGAATTGAATTGAATCGAAGAGAATCGAATCGAATAGAAAAGAATCAAATCGAAATGAATCGATTTGAAACGAAAAGAATCGAATCGAATCAAATTGAATGAAAAGAATTGAATCGAATCAAAAAGAATTGAATCAAAAAGAATCAAACCGAAACAAAAAGAATCAAACCGAATTGAAAAGAATCTAACTGAATAGAATCGAAAAGAATCGACGTACCGAATCGAATCCAATCGAAAAAAATCTAATCGTATCAAATCGAATCGAAAAGAATTGAAATGAATAGAATAGAAAAGATTCGAATCAAATCAAAAACAATCAAATCGAGTAATATCGAATCGAAAAGAATCGAATCGAAAAGAATCGAATCGAATGGAAAAGAATTGAATTGAATCAAAAAGAATTGATTCAAATCAAAAAGAATCGAATCGATTCGAATCGAAAAGACTCGAATCGAAAAGAATCGAATCGAATCAAAAAGGATCGAATCGCAAAGAACGAATCTAAAGAAAAGGAATCGAATCGAATCGAAACGAATAGAATCGAAAAGAATCGATTTGAATCGAAATGAAAAGAATCGTATCGAATCAAATCGAAAAAAATCAAATGGAATCGAATCGAATCGTATCGAAAAGAATCAAATCAAATGAAAAGAATCGAATCGAATAGAAAAGAATCGAATTGATTGGAATCGACTCGAAAACAATCTAATTGAATTGAAAGGAATCGAATCAAATTTAATGGAATCGACAAGAATCGTACAAATCAAAAATCGAATCGAAATGAATCAATTCAAGAATCAAAAGATCGAATCGAAAGAATCGAATATCAAACAAATCAAATCGAATCGAAAAAAAGAATCGAATCGAAAAGAATTGAATTGAAAAGAATCGAATTGAATCGAATTGAAAAGACTCGAATCGAATTAAAAGAATCGAATCGAATCGAAAAGAATCGAATCGAATCGGAAAGAATTGAATTGGAATGAATCGATTGAATCGAATTGAAAAGAAAGATCGAAATAAAAAATCGAATCGAAAAGAATGAGTTGAGTTGAATCGAATCGAAAAGATTCGAATCGAATCGTGCGATCAAAAAGATGGAATCAAACGAATCGAATCGAATCGAATCGAAAAGAATCGAATAGATAGCAAAGAATCAAATCGAATAGAAAAGAATTGAATCGAATTGAAACGATTCGAAAAAATCGAAACTAATCGAATCATCGAATGGAAAAGAATCGAATCGAATCAAAAAGATCGAAACGAACTGAATCGAAAGAATCGAATCGAACAGAATCGAAAAGAATTGAATCGAATGTAACAAATCGAATCCAAATGATCGAATCAAGCCAAGTCGAAAAGAATTGAATCGAAAAGAATCGAATCAAAATGAAAAGAATCGAATAGAATCGAATTGAAAAGAATCGAATTGAACCGAATCAAATAGAATAGAATCGAACAGAATTGAATCGAATGAAAAGATCTTATCGAATCGATTCGAAAAGAATTGAATCGAATCGAATGGAGAAGAATCAAATCAAATGGAATCGAAAAGAATCGAATCAAAGAGAATCTATCGAACGAAAAGAATCAATCGAATCGAAAAGAATCGAATCGAAACGAAAAGTGTCGAATCGAATCGAATCGAAAAGAATCGAATCGAACCGAAAAGAATCAAATCGAATCGAAAGAATCGAATTGAATTGAATCGTAATGAAAAGAATCGAATCGAATCGAAAGAATCAAATCGAATCGAAAAACAATTGAATCGAATGCAATCAAATCGAAAAGAATCGAATCGAATGAAAAGAATCAAATCGAATGATTGAATCGAAAAGAATCGAATCGAATCGAATCGCATCGAATCGAAAAAATAATAGAATTGAATAAAAATAATCGAATCGAATTGAGAATAATTGGAATTGAATTGAATCGATAATCGAATCGAAAACTAATCGAATCGAATCAAATCGATTCGAAAAAATCGATCAGATTGCAACGAATCGAATCATATTGAATTGATTTGAATTGAAATGAATCGAATCTAATCAAATCAAAAGAACGAATCCAAAGAATCGAATTGTAGAAAATCAAATCAAAACAAAAAGATAAATCGAAACGAATCAAATCGAAAAGAATATGAATAGAATCGAATCGAATCAAAAAAGAATCGAATCGTCGAATTGATTCGCATCGAAAAGAATCGAATCGTATCGAATCGAAAAGAATCGAATCTATTCGAATCGAATGGAATTGAATCAAAAAGAATCGAATCGAATTGAAACGAAAAGAATCGAATAGATTCGAATTGGAACAAAATCGAAAAAAAATCAAAACGAATAAATCACATCGAGTGGAAAAGAATCGAATCAAATAGAAAAGAATCGAATTGAATCGAACTGAATCGAAAAGAATCGAATAGAATCAAATCAAAAAGAATCGAATCGATTCGAGATGAACCGAGTAGAATCGAGTCGAAGAGTTGAAAAGAATTGAATCGAATCGAATCGAAAAGAATCTAATCGAAACGAAAAGAATCGAATCGAAGAGAATCTAATCGAAATGAAAAGAATCAAATCGAATCGAAAAGAATCGAATCGAAACGAAAACTGTCGAATCGAATCGAATCGAAAAGAATCGAGTTGAATAGAAAAGAATCGAATCGAATAAAATCGATAAGATTTGAATCAAACTCCAATAGAATCGAAAAGATTCGAATCGAATTGAAAAAAACGAACCGAAGTGAAAAGAATCGAATCGAATCGAAAGAATCAAATCGAAAAAAAAATCGAATCGAAATTAAAAGAATCGATCGAATCAAGCATAAAGAATCGAATCTAATTGAATCGAAAGAATCATTGAATCAAATAGAGAAGAATCTAATGGTAAGGAATCGAATCGAAAAGAATCCAATTGTATTGAAATCGAAATCGAAAAGAAATGAATGAATAGATTATAAAAGAATCGAATCGAAAGGAATCGACTCGAAAAACGTAAAGAATCGAATCGAAAAAAATGAATAATCGAAGAATGAATAGAAATGAATCGAATCGAAATGAAAAGAATTGAATCGAATCGAATCGAAAACAATCGAATCAAAAACAATCGAATTGAAACAAAAGAATCGCATTGTATTTAATCGAATCAAAAAAATCTAATTGAATCGAATCGAAAAGAATCGATTTGAAATGAAAAGAATCTAATCGAATTGATAGAAAATTGAATCGAATCGAAAACAATCGAATCGAATGGAAAAGAATCGAATTGTATGGAAACGAATCGAAAAGAATCTAATTGAGTAGAAAAGAATCAAATCAAATTTAATGGAATCGAAAAGAACCGAATAGCATCGAATTGAATCGAATCGAAAAGAATCGAAACGAATTGAATCGAAAAGCATTGAGTCGAATCAAATCGAAAAGAATCGAATCGTATCAAATTGAAAAGAATCGAATCGATCTGAAAAGAATTGAATCGAATCGAAAAGAATCAAATTGAAACGAAAAGAATCAAATCGAATAGCAAAGAATCGAATCGAAACGAATCGATTTGAAGAGCCGAATCGAATCGAATTGAATGAAATATTCGAATCGAATCGAAAAGAATCTAATCTAATGAAATCCAAAAGAATCAAATCGAAACAAATAGAATCAAACCGAATGGAATTGAATCGAAAAGAGTCGATTCGAATCAAATTGGAATGAAAAGAATTGAATCGAATCGAATAAAAAACAAGTGAATCGAATAGAATAGAAAAGAAGAGAATCGAAACGAAAAGAATCAAATTGAATCGAAAGGAATCGAATCGAAAAGAATCGAATCAAAGAGAAAAGACTCGAATCGAATGGAAAAGAATAGAATCAAAAAGAATCGAATTGAAACAAAAAGAATCGAATTGAATTGAATCGAAAAGAATCGAATGGAATCGAATCGAAAAGAATCGAATTGAATTAAATCGAAGAGAATCGAATCGAATTGAATTGAATCGAAGAGAATCGAATCGAATAGAAAAGAATCAAATCGAAATGAATCGATTTGAAACGAAAAGAATCGAATCGAATCAAATTGAATGAAAAGAATTGAATCGAATCAAAAAGAATTGAATCAAAAAGAATCAAACCGAAACAAAAAGAATCAAACCGAATTGAAAAGAATCTAACTGAATAGAATCGAAAAGAATCGACGTACCGAATCGAATCCAATCGAAAAAAATCTAATCGTATCAAATCGAATCGAAAAGAATTGAAATGAATAGAATAGAAAAGATTCGAATCGAATCAAAAACAATCAAATCGAGTAATATCGAATCGAAAAGAATCGAATCGAAAAGAATCGAATCGAATGGAAAAGAATTGAATTGAATCAAAAAGAATTGATTCAAATCAAAAAGAATCGAATCGATTCGAATCGAAAAGACTCGAATCGAAAAGAATCGAATCGAATCAAAAAGGATCGAATCGCAAAGAACCGAATCTAAAGAAAAGGAATCGAATCGAATCGAAACGAATAGAATCGAAAAGAATCGATTTGAATCGAAATGAAAAGAATCGTATCGAATCAAATCGAAAAAAATCAAATGGAATCGAATCGAATCGTATCGAAAAGAATCAAATCAAATGAAAAGAATCGAATCGAATAGAAAAGAATCGAATTGATTGGAATCGACTCGAAAACAATCTAATTGAATTGAAAGGAATCGAATCAAATTTAATGGAATCGACAAGAATCGTATCAAATCAAAAAGATCGAATCGAAATGAATCAATTCGAAAAGAATCAAATCGAATCGAATCGAAAAGAATCGAATCGAAAAGAATTGAATTGAAAAGAATCGAATTGAATCGAATTGAAAAGACTCGAATCGAATTAAAAGAATCGAATCGAATCGAAAAGAATCGAATCGAATCGGAAAGAATTGAATTGGAATGAATCGATTTGAATCGAATTGAAAAGAATCGAATCGAAAAAATCGAATCGAAAAGAACTGAGTTGAGTTGAATCGAATCGAAAAGATTCGAATCGAATCGTGTCGAATCAAAAAGATGGAATCGAAACGAATCGAATCGAATCGAATCGAAAAGAATCGAATAGATAGCAAAGAATCAAATCGAATAGAAAAGAATTTGAATCGAATTGAAACGATTCGAAAAAATCGAAACTAATCGAATCATCGAATGGAAAAGAATCGAATCGAATCAAAAAGAATCGAAACGAACTGAATCGAAAGAATCGAATCGAACAGAATCGAAAAGAATTGAATCGTAATGTAACAAATCGAATCCAAATGATCGAATCAAGCCAAGTCGAAAAGAATTGAATCGAAAAGAATCGAATCAAAATGAAAAGAATCGAATAGAATCGAATTGAAAAGAATCGAATTGAACCGAATCAAATAGAATAGAATCGAACAGAATTGAATCGAATGAAAAGAATCTTATCGAATCGATTCGAAAAGAATTGAATCGAATCGAATGGAGAAGAATCAAATCAAATGGAATCGAAAAGAATCGAATCAAAGAGAATCTAATCGAAACGAAAAGAATCAATCGAATCGAAAAGAATCGAATCGAAACGAAAAGTGTCGAATCGAATCGAATCGAAAAGAATCGAATCGAACCGAAAAGAATCAAATCGAATCGAAAAGAATCGAATTGAATTGAATCGTAATGAAAAGAATCGAATCGAATCGAAAGAATCAAATCGAATCGAAAACAATTGAATCGAATGCAATCAAATCGAAAAGAATCGAATCGAATTGAAAAGAATCAAATCGAATTGATTGAATCGAAAAGAATCGAATCGAATCGAATCGCATCGAATCGAAAATAATAGAATTGAATAAAAATAATCGAATCGAATTGAGAATAATTGGAATTGAATTGAATCGATAATCGAATCGAAACTAATCGAATCGAATCAAATCGATTCGAAAAAATCGAATCAGATTGCAACGAATCGAATCATATTGAATTGATTTGAATTGAAATGAATCGAATCTAATCAAATCAAAAAGAATCGAATCCAAAGAATCGAATTGTAGAAAATCAAATCAAAACAAAAAGATTCAAATCGAAACGAATCAAATGAAAAGAATCGAATCGAATCGAATCAAAAAGAATCGAATCGAATTGATTCGCATCGAAAAGAATCGAATCGTATCGAATCGAAAAGAATCGAATCTATTCGAATCGAATGGAATTGAATCAAAAAGAATCGAATCGAATTGAAACGAAAAGAATCGAATAGATTCGAATTGGAACAAATCGAAAAAAATCAAAACGAATCAAATCACATCGAGTGGAAAAGAATCGAATCAAATAGAAAAGAATCGAATTGAATCGAACTGAATCGAAAAGAATCGAATAGATCAAATCAAAAAGAATCGAATCGATTCGAGATGAACCGAGTAGAATCGAGTCGAAGTGAAAAGAATGAATCGAATCGAATCGAAAAGAATCTAATCGAAACGAAAAGAATCGAATCGAAGAGAATCTAATCGAAATGAAAAGAATCAAATCGAATCGAAAAGAATCGAATCGAAACGAAAACTGTCGAATCGAATCGAATCGAAAAGAATCGAGTTGAATAGAAAAGAATCGAATCGAATAAAATCGATAAGATTTGAATCAAATCCAATAGAATCGAAAAGATTCGAATCGAATTGAAAAGAAACGAACCGAAGTGAAAAGAATCGAATCGAATCGAAAGAATCAAATCGAAAAAAAAAATCGAATCGAAATTAAAAGAATCGAATCGAATCAAAGCATAAAGAATCGAATCTAATTGAATCGAAAGAATCGATTGAATCAAATAGAGAAGAATCTAATGGTAAGGAATCGAATCGAAAAGAATCCAATTGTATTGAATCGAATCGAAAAGAAATGAATTGAATAGATTATAAAAGAATCGAATCGAAAGGAATCGACTCGAAACGTAAAGAATCGAATCGAAAAAATTGAATAGATCGAAGAATTGAATAGAAATGAATCGAATCGAAATGAAAAGAATTGAATCGAATCGAATCGAAAACAATCGAATCAAAAACAATCGAATTGAAACAAAAGAATCGCATTGTATTTAATCGAATCAAAAAAATCTAATTGAATCGAATCGAAAAGAATCGATTTGAAATGAAAAGAATCTAATCGAATTGATAGAAAATTGAATCGAATCGAAAACAATCGAATCGAATGGAAAAGAATCGAATTGTATGGAAACGAATCGAAAAGAATCTAATTGAGTAGAAAAGAATCAAATCAAATTTAATGGAATCGAAAAGAACCGAATAGCATCGAATTGAATCGAATCGAAAAGAATCGAAACGAATTGAATCGAAAAGCATTGAGTCGAATCAAATCGAAAAGAATCGAATCGTATCAAATTGAAAAGAATCGAATCGATCTGAAAAGAATTGAATCGAATCGAAAAAGAATCAAATTGAAACGAAACGGAATCAAATCGACTAGCAAAAGAATCGAATCGAAACGAATCGATTTGAAACGAGCCGAATCGATCGAATGAATGAACTATTCGAATCGACTCGAAAAGACTCTACTTCTAACCCCCCTAATGAAACGTCCTAAAAGCATCAAATCGAAACAATAGAATCAAATCCGAATTGGGAATGAATCGAAAAGCGTCGCTTCGACTCAATTGGAATGAAAAGAATTCTCGAATCGAATCGAATTCAACAACAAGTGAATCGAATAGCATAGAAAAGAATAGAATCGAAACGGAAAGAATCAAATTGAATCGAAAGGAATCGAATCGAAAAGAATCGAATCAAGAGAAAAGACTCGAATCGAATGGAAAAGAATAGAATCAAAAGAATCGAATTGAAACAAAAAGAATCGAATTGAATTGAATCGAAAAGAATCGAATGGAATCGAATCGAAAGAATCGAATTGAATTAAATCGAAGAGAATCGAATCGAATTGATTGAATCGAAGGAGAATCGAATCGAATAGAAAAGAATCAAATCGAAATGAATCGATTTGAAACGAAAAGAATCGAATCGAATCAATTGAATGAAAAGAATTGAATCGAATCAAAAAGAATTGAATCAAAAAGAATCAAACCGAAACAAAAAGAATCAACCGAATTGAAAAGAATCTAACCTGAATAGAATCGAAAAGAATCGACGTACGAATCGAATCCAATCGAAAAAAATCTAATCGTATCAAATCGAATCGAAAAGAATTGAAATGAATAGAATAGAAAGATTCGAATCAATCCAAAAACAATCAAATCGAGTAATATCGAATCGAAAGAATCGAATCGAAAAGAATCGAATCGAATGGAAAAGAATTGAATTGAATCAAAAGAATTGATTCAAATCAAAAAGAATCGAATCGATTCGAATCGAAAAGACTCGAATCGAAAAGAATCGAATCGAATCAAAAAGGATCGAATCGCAAAGAACCGAATCTAAAGAAAAGGAATCGAATCGAATCGAAACGAATAGAATCGAAAAGAATCGATTTGAATCGAAATGAAAAGAATCGTATCGAATCAAATCGAAAAAATCAAATGGAATCGAATCGAATCGTATCGAAAAGAATCAAATCAAATGAAAAGAATCGAATCGAATAGAAAGAATCGAATTGATTGGAATCGACTCGAAAACAATCTAATTGAATTGAAAGGAATCGAATCAAATTTAATGGAATCGACAAGAATCGTATCAAATCAAAAAGATCGAATCGAATGAATCAATTCGAAAAGAATCAAATCGAATCGAATCGAAAAGAATCGAATCGAAAAGAATTGAATTGAAAAAGAATCGAATTGAATCGAATTGAAAAGACTCGAATCGAATTAAAAGAATCGAATCGAATCGAAAAGAATCGAATCGAATCGGAAAGAATTGAATTGGAATGAATCGATTTGAATCGAATTGAAAAGAATCGAATCGAAAAAATCGAATCGAAAAGAACTGAGTTGAGTTGAATCGAATCGAAAAGATTCGAATCGAATCGTGTCGAATCAAAAAGATGGAATCGAAACGAATCGAATCGAATCGAATCGAAAAGAATCGAATAGATAGCAAAGAATCAAATCGAATAGAAAAGAATTTGAATCGAATTGAAACGATTCGAAAAATCGAAAACTAATCGAATCATCGAATGGAAAAGAATCGAATCGAATCAAAAAGAATCGAAACGAACTGAATCGAAAGAATCGAATCGAACAGAATCGAAAAGAATTGAATCGTAATGTAACAAATCGAATCCAAATGATCGAATCAAGCCAAGTCGAAAAGAATTGAATCGAAAAGAATCGAATCAAAATGAAAAGAATCGAATAGAATCGAATTGAAAAGAATCGAATTGAACCGAATCAAATAGAATAGAATCGAACAGAATTGAATCGAATGAAAAGAATCTTATCGAATCGATTCGAAAAGAATTGAATCGAATCGAATGGAGAAGAATCAAATCAAATGGAATCGAAAAGAATCGAATCAAAGAGAATCTAATCGAAACGAAAAGAATCAATCGAATCGAAAAGAATCGAATCGAAACGAAAAGTGTCGAATCGAATCGAATCGAATCGAAAAGAATCGAATCGAACCGAAAAGAATCAAATCGAATCGAAAAAGAATCGAATTGAATTGAATCGTAATGAAAAGAATCGAATCGAATCGAAAGAATCAAATCGAATCGAAAACAATTGAATCGAATGCAATCAAATCGAAAAAGAATCGAATCGAATTGAAAAGAATCAAATCGAATTGATTGAATCGAAAAGAATCGAATCGAATCGAATCGCATCGAATCGAAAATAATAGAATTGAATAAAAATAATCGAATCGAATTGAGAATAATTGGAATTGAATTGAATCGATAATCGATCGAAATCGAAACTAATCGAATCGAATCAAATCGATTCGAAAAAATCGAATCAGATTGCAACGAATCGAATCATATTGAATTGATTTGAATTGAAATGAATCGAATCTAATCAAATCAAAAAGAATCGAATCCAAAGAATCGAATTGTAGAAAATCAAATAAAAGATCAAATAAACGAATCAAGAAGAATCAAATCGAAATCAAATCGAATCAAATCATAAAAGAATCGAATCAAATCAAAAGAATCGAATCGAATCGAAAAAGAATCGAATCGAATTGATTCGCATCGAAAAGAATCGAATCGTATCGAATCGAAAAGAATCGAATCTATTCGAATCGAATGGAATTGAATCAAAAAGAATCGAATCGAATTGAAACGAAAAGAATCGAATAATTCGAATTGGAACAAATCGAAAAAAATCAAAACGCAATCAAATCACATCGAGTGGAAAAGAATCGAATCAAATAGAAAGAATCGAATTGAATCGAACTGATCGAAAAGAACCGAATAGATCAAATCAAAAAGATCGAATCGCTTCGAGATGAACCGAGTAGAATCGAGTCGAAGTGAAAAGAATTGAATCGAATCGAATCGAAAAGAATCTAATCGAAACGAAAAGAATCGAATCGAAGAGAATCTAATCGAAATGAAAAGAATCAAATCGAATCGAAAAGAATCGAATCGAACGAAACTGTCGAATCGAATCGAATCGAAAAGAATCGAGTTGAATAGAAAAGAATCGAATCGAATAAAATCGATAAGATTTGAATCAAATCCAATAGAATCGAAAAGATTCGAATCGAATTGAAAAGAAACGAACCGAGTGAAAAGAACGAATCGATCGAAAGAATCAATCGAAAAAAAAATCGAATCGAAATTAAAAGAATCGAATCGAATCAAAGCATAAAGAATCGAATCTAATTGAATCGAAAGAATCGATTGAATCAAATAGAGAAGAATCTAATGGTAAGGAATCGAATCGAAAAGAATCCAATTGTATTGAATCGAATCGAAAAGAAATGAATTGAATAGATTATAAAAGAATCGAATCGAAAGGAATCGACTCGAAACGTAAAGAATCGAATCGAAAAAATTGAATAGATCGAAAGAATTGAATAGAAATGAATCGAATCGAAATGAAAAGAATTGAATCGAATCGAATCGAAAACAATCGAATCAAAAACAATCGAATTGAAACAAAAGAATCGCATTGTATTTAATCGAATCAAAAAAATCTAATTGAATCGAATCGAAAAGAATCGATTTGAAATGAAAAGAATCTAATCGAATTGATAGAAAATTGAATCGAATCGAAAACAATCGAATCGAATCGAAAAGAATCGAATTGTATGGAAACGAATCGAAAAGAATCTAATTGAGTAGAAAAGAATCAATCAAATTTTAATGGAATCGAAAAGAATCCCGAATAGCATCGAATTGAATCGAATCGAAAAGCAATCGAAACGAATTGAATCGAAAAGCATTGAGTCGAATCAAACGAAAAGAATCGAATCGTATTCAAATTGAAAAGAATCGAATCGATCTGAACCGTGAATTGAATTCGAATCGAATGAAAGAATCCAAATTGAAACGAAAAGAATCAAATCGAATAGCAAAGAATCGAATCGAAACGAATCGATTTGACAAAGAGCCGAATCGAATCGAATTGCAATGAAATATTCGAATCGAATCGAAAAGAATCTAATCTAATGAAATCCAAAGAATCAAATCGAAACAAATAGAATCAAACGAATGGAATTGAATCGAAAAGAGTCGATTCGAATCAAATTGGAATGAAAAGAATTGAATCGAAATCGAATAAAAAACAAGTGAATCGATAGAATAGAAAAGAAGAGAATCGAAACGAAAAGAATCAAATTGAATCGAAAGGAATCGAATCGAAAAGAATCGAATCAAAGAGAAAAGACTCGAATCGAATGGAAAAGAATAGAATCAAAAAGAATCGAATTGAAACAAAAAGAATCGAATTGAATTGAATCGAAAAGAATCGAATGGAATCGAATCGAAAAAGAATCGAATTGAATTAAATCGAAGAGAATCGAATCGAATTGAATTGAATCGAAGAGAATCGAATCGAATAGAAAGAATCAAATCGAAATGAATCGATTTGAAACGAAAAGAATCGAATCGAATCAAATTGAATGAAAAGAATTGAATCGAATCAAAAGAATTGAATCAAAAAGAATCAAACCGAAACAAAAGAATCAAAACCGAATTGAAAAGAATCTAACTGAATAGAATCGAAAAGAATCGACGTACCGAATCGAATCCAATCGAAAAAAATCTAATCGTATCAAATCGAATCGAAAAGAATTGAAATGAATAGAATAGAAAAGATTCGAATCAAATCAAAACAATCAAATCGAGTAATATCGAATCGAAAAGAATCGAATCGAAAGATCGAATCGAATGGAAAAAATTGAATGGAATCAAAAAGAATTGATTCAAATCAAAAAGAATCGAATCGATTCGAATCGAAAAGACTCGAATCGAAAAGAATCGAATCGAATCAAAAAGGATCGAATCGCAAAGAACCGAATCTAAAGAAAAGGAATCGAATCGAATCGAAACGAATAGAATCGAAAAGAATCGATTTGAATCGAAATGAAAAGAATCGTATCGAATCAAATCGAAAAAAATCAAATGGAATCGAATCGAATCGTATCGAAAAGAATCAAATCAAATGAAAAGAATCGAATCGAATAGAAAAGAATCGAATTGATTGGAATCGACTCGAAAACAATCTAATTGAATTGAAAGGAATCGAATCAAATTTAATGGAATCGACAAGAATCGTTATCAAATCAAAAAGATCGAATCGAAATGAATCAAATCGAAAAGAATCAAATCGAATCGAATCGAAAAGAATCGAATCGAAAAGAATTGAATTGAAAAGAATCGAATTGAATCGAATTGAAAAGACTCGAATCGAATTAAAAGAATCGAATCGAATCGAAAAGAATCGAATCGAATCGGAAAGAATTGAATTGGAATGAATCGATTTGAATCCGAATTGAAAAGAATCGAATCGAAAAAATCGAATCGAAAAGAACTGAGTTGAGTTGAATCGAATCGAAAGATTCGAATCGAATCGTGTCGAATCAAAAAGATGGAATCGAAACGAATCGAATCGAATCGATCGAAAAGAATCGAATAGATAGCAAAGAATCAAATCGAATAGAAAAGAATTTGAATCGAATTGAAACGATTCGAAAAAATCGAAAACTAATCGAATCATCGAATGGAAAAGAATCGAATCGAATCAAAAGAATCGAAACGAACTGAATCGAAAGAATCGAATCGAACAGAATCGAAAAGAATTGAATCGTAATGTAACAAATCGAATCCAAATGATCGAATCAAGCCAAGTCGAAAAGAATTGAATCGAAAAGAATCGAATCAAAATGAAAAGAATCGAATAGAATCGAATTGAAAAGAATCGAATTGAAACCGAATCAAATAGAATAGAATCGAACAGATTGAATCGAATGAAAAGAATCTTATCGAATCGATTCGAAAAGAATTGAATCGAATCGAA
The DNA here is from genome assembly GCF_011100685.1 of Canis lupus familiaris. NCBI lineage: Eukaryota > Metazoa > Chordata > Mammalia > Carnivora > Canidae > Canis > Canis lupus. Next base: position 23,652 of record NW_023331459.1, read on the forward strand.
TGGAGAAGAATCAAATCAAATGGAATCGAAAGAATCGAATCAAAGAGAATCTAATCGAAACGAAAAAGAATCAATCGAATCGAAAAGAATCGAATCGAAACGAAAAGTGTCGAATCGAATCGAATCGAAAAGAATCGAATCGAACCGAAAAGAATCAAATCGAATCGAAAAGAATCGAATTGAATTGAATCGTAATGAAAAGAATCGAATCGAATCGAAAGAATCCAAATCGAATCGAAAACAATTGAATCGAATGCAATCAAATCGAAAAGAATCGAATCGAATTGAAAAGAATCAAATCGAATTGATTGAATCGAAAAGAATCGAATCGAATCGAATCGCATCGAATCGAAAATAAAGAATTGAATAAAAATAATCGAATCGAATTGAGAATAATTGGAATTGAATTGAATCGATAATCGAATCGAAAACTAATCGAATCGAATTCAAAATCGATTCGAAAAAAATCGAATCAGATTGCAACGAATCGAATCATATTGAATTGATTTGAATTGAAATGAATCGAATCTAATCAAATCAAAAAGAATCGAATCCAAAGAATCGAATTGTAGAAATCAAATCAAAACAAAAAGATTCAAATCGAAACGAATCAAATTGAAAAGAATCGAATCGAAATCGAATTATCAAAAAGAATCGAATCGAATTGATTCGCATCGAAAAGAATCGAATCGTATCGAATCGAAAAGAATCGAATCTATTCGAATCGAATGGAATTGAATCAAAAGAATCGAATCGATATTGAAACGAAAAGAATCGAATAGATTCGAATTGGAAACAAATCGAAAAAAAATCAAAACGAATCAAATCACATCGAGTGGAAAAGAATCGAATCAAATAGAAAAGAATCGAATTGAATCGAACTGAATCGAAAAGAATCGAATAGATCAAATCAAAAAGAATCGAATCGATTCGAGATGAACCGAGTAGAATCGAGTCGAAGTGAAAAGAATTGAATCGAATCGAATCGAAAAGAATCTAATCGAAACGAAAAGAATCGAATCGAAGAGAATCTAATCGAAATGAAAAGAATCAAATCGAATCGAAAAGAATCGAATCGAAACGAAAACTGTCGAATCGAATCGAATCGAAAAGAATCGAGTTGAATAGAAAAGAATCGAATCGAATAAAATCGATAAGATTTGAATCAAATCCAATAGAATCGAAAAGATTCGAATCGAATTGAAAAGAAACGAACCGAAGTGAAAAGAATCGAATCGAATCGAAAGAATCAAATCGAAAAAAAAATCGAATCGAAATTAAAAGAATCGAATCGAATCAAAGCATAAAGAATCGAATCTAATTGAATCGAAAGAATCGATTGAATCAAATAGAGAAGAATCTAATGGTAAGGAATCGAATCGAAAAGAATCCAATTGTATTGAATCGAATCGAAAAGAAATGAATTGAATAGATTATAAAAGAATCGAATCGAAAGGAATCGACTCGAAACGTAAAGAATCGAATCGAAAAAATGAATAGATCGAAGAATTGAATAGAAATGAATCGAATCGAAATGAAAAGAATTGAATCGAATCGAATCGAAAACAATCGAATCAAAAACAATCGAATTGAAACAAAAGAATCGCATTGTATTTAATCGAATCAAAAAATCTAATTGAATCGAATCGAAAAGAATCGATTTGAAATGAAAGAATCTAATCGAATTGATAGAAAATTGAATCGAATCGAAAACAATCGAATCGAATGGAAAAGAATCGAATTGTATGGAAACGAATCGAAAAAGAATCTAATTGAGTAGAAAAGAATCAAATCAAATTTAATGGAATCGAAAAGAACCGAATAGCATCGAATTGAATCGAATCGAAAAGAATCGAAACGAATTGAATCGAAAAGCATTGAGTCGAATCAAATCGAAAAGAATCGAATCGATCAAATTGAAAAAGAATCGAATCGATCTGAAAAGAATTGAATCGATCGAAAAGAATCAAATTGAAACGAAAAGATCAAATCGAATAGCAAAGAATCGAATCGAAACGAATCGATTTGAAAAGAGCCGAATCGAATCGAATGAATGAAATATTCGAATCGAATCGAAAAGAATCTAATCTAATGAAATCCAAAAAGAATCAAATCGAAACAAATAGATCAAAACCGAATGGAATTGCATCCGAAAAGAGTCGATTCGAATCAAATTGGAATGAAAAGAATTGAATCGAATCGAATAAAAAAACAAGTGAATCGAAGAATAGAAAAGAAGAGAATCGAAACGAAAAGAATCAAATTGAATCGAAAGGAATCGAATCGAAAAGAATCGAATCAAAGAGAAAAGACTCGAATCGAATGGAAAAGAATTAGAATCAAAAAGAATCGAATTGAGAAACAAAAGAATCGAATTGAATTGATCGAAAGAATCGAATGGAATCGAATCGAAAAGAATCGAATTGAATTAAATCTGAAAGAGAATCGAATCGAATTGAATTGAATCGAAGAGAATCGAATCGAATAGAAAAGAATCAAATCGAAATGAATCGATTTGAAACGAAAAGAATCGAATCGAATCAAATTGAAGTGAAAAGAATGAATCGAATCAAAAGAATTGAATCAAAAAGAATCAAACCGAAACAAAAAGAATCAAACCGAATATGAAAAGAATCTAACTGAATAGAATCGAAAAGAATCGACGTACGAATCGAATCCAATCGAAAAAATCTAATCGTATATCAAATCGAATTCGAAAAGAATTGAAATGAATAGAATAGAAAAGATTCGAATCGAATCAAAAAACAATCAAATCGAGTAATATCGAATCGAAAAGAATCGAATCGAAAAGAATCGAATCGAATGGAAAAGAATTGAATTGAATCAAAAAGAATTGATTCAATCAAAAAGAATCGAATCGATTCGAATCGAAAAGACTCGAATCGAAAAGAATCGAATCGAATCAAAAGGATCGAATCGCAAAGAACCGAATCTAAAGAAAAGGAATCGAATCGAATCGAAACGAATAGAATCGAAAAGAATCGATTTGAATCGAAATGAAAAGAATCGTATCGAATCAAATCGAAAAAAATCAAATGGAATCGAATCGAATCGTATCGAAAAGAATCAAATCAAATGAAAGAATCGAATCGAATAGAAAAGAATCGAATTGATTGGAATCGACTCGAAAACAATCTAATTGAATTGAAAGGAATCGAATCAAATTTAATGGAATCGACAAGAATCGTATCAAATCAAAAAGATCGAATCGAAATGAATCAATTCGAAAAGAATCAAATCGAATCGAATCGAAAAGAATCGAATCGAAAAGAATTGAATTGAAAAGAATCGAATTGAATCGAATCGAAAGAATCAAATCGAATTAAAAGAATCGAATCGAATCGAAAGAATCGAATCGAATCGGAAAGAATGAATTGGAATGAATCGATTTGAATCGAATTGAAAAGAATCGAATCGAAAAAATCGAATCGAAAAGAACTGAGTTGAGTTGAATCGAATCGAAAAGATTCGAATCGAATCGTGTCGAATCAAAAAGATGGAATCGAAACGAATCGAATCGAATCGAATCGAAAAGAATCGAATAGATAGCAAAGAATCAAATCGAATAGAAAAGAATTTGAATCGAATTGAAACGATTCGAAAACATCGAAACTAATCGAATCATCGAATGGAAAAGAATCGAATCGAATCAAAAAGAATCGAAACGAACTGAATCGAAAGATCGAATCGAACAGAATCGAAAAGAATTGAATCGTAATGTAACACATCGAATCCAAATGATCGAATCAAGCCAAGTCGAAAGAATTGAATCGAAAAAAGAATCGAATCAAAATGAAAGAATCGGAATAGAATCGAATTGAAAAGAATCGAATTGAACCGAATCAAATAGAATAGAATCGAACAGAATTGAATCGAATGAAAAGAATCTTATCGAATCGATTCGAAAAGAATTGAATCGAATCGAATGGAGAAGAATCAAATCAAATGGAATCGAAAAGAATCGAATCAAAGAGAATCTAATCGAAACGAAAAGAATCAATCGAATCGAAAAGAATCGAATCGAAACGAAAAGTGTCGAATCGAATCGAATCGAATCGAAAAGAATCGAATCGAACCGAAAAGAATCAAATCGAATCGAAAAGAATCGAATTGAATTGAATCGTAATGAAAAGAATCGAATCGAATCGAAAGAATCAAATCGAATCGAAAACAATGAATCGAATGCAATCAAATCGAAAAGAATCGAATCGAATTGAAAAGAATCAAATCGAATTGATTGAATCGAAAAGAATCGAATCGAATCGAATCGCATCGAATCGAAAACAATAGAATTGAATAAAAATAATCGAATCGAATTGAGAATAATTGGAATTGAATTGAATCGATAATCGAATCGAATCAAATCGAGTCGAATCGAAACTAATCGAATCGAATCAAATCGATTCGAAAAAATCGAATCAGATTGCAACGAATCGAATCATATTGAATTGATTTGAATTGAAATGATCGAATCTAATCAAATCAAAAAGAATCGAATCCAATAATCGAAGTGTGTAAATCAAATCAAAACAAAAAGATTCAAATCGAAACGAATCAAATTGAAAAGAATCGAATCGAATCGAATCGAAGAAAGCGAATCGAATCGAAAAGAATCGAATAGAAAAGAATCGTATCGATCAATCTAAAAGAATCGAATCGAATCGAATCAAAAAAGAATCGAATCGAATTGATTCGCATCGAAAAGAATCGAATCGTATCGAATCGAAAAGAATCGATCTATTCGAATCGAATGGAATTGAAATCAAAAAGAATCGAATCGAATTGAAACGAAAAGAATCGAATAGATTCGAATTGGAACAAATCGAAAAAAAACTCAAAACGAATCAAATCACATCGAGTGGAAAAGAATCGAATCAAATAGAAAAGAATCGAATTGAATCGACTGAATCGAAAAGAATCGAATAGATCAAATCAAAAAGAATCGAATCGATTCGAGATGAACCGAGTAGAATCGAGTCGAAGTGAAAAGAATCGAATCGAATCGAATCGAAAAGAATCTAATCGAAACGAAAAGAATCGAATCGAAGAGAATCTAATCGAAATGAAAAGAATCAAATCGAATCGAAAAGAATCGAATCGAAACGAAAACTGTCGAATCGAATCGAATCGAAAAGAATCGAGTTGAATAGAAAAGAATCGAATCGAATTAAAATCGATAAGATTTGAATCAAATCCAATAGAATCGAAAAGATTCGAATCGAATTGAAAAGAAACGAACCGAAGTGAAAAGAATCGAATCGAATCGAAAGAATCAAATCGAAAAAAAAATCGAATCGAAATTAAAAGAATCGAATCGAATCAAAGCATAAAGAATCGAATCTAATTGAATCGAAAGAATCGAATTGAATCAAATATGAGAAGAATCTAATGGTAAGGAATCGAATCGAAAAGACATCCAATTGTATTGAATCGAATCGAAAAGAAATGAATTGAATAGATTATAAAAGAATCGAATCGAAAGGAATCGACTCGAAACGTAAAGAATCGAATCGAAAAATTGAATAGATCGAAGAAATTGAATAGAAATGAATCGAATCGAAATGAAAAGAATTGAATCGAATCGAATCGAAAACAATCGAATCAAAAACAATCGAATTGAAACAAAAGAATCGCATTGTATTATTGTATTTAATCGAATCAAAAAAATCTAATTGAATCGAATCGAAAAGAATCGATTTGAAATGAAAAGAATCTAATCGAATTGATAGAAAATTGAATCGAATCGAAAACAATCGAATCGAATGGAAAAGAATCGAATTGTATGGAAACGAATCGAAAAGAATCTAATTGAGTAGAAAAGAATCAAATCAAATTTAATGGAATCGAAAAGAACCGAATAGCATCGAATTGAATCGAATCGAAAAGAATCGAAACGAATTGAATCGAAAAGCATTGAGTCGAATCAAATCGAAAAGAATCGAATCGTATCAAATTGAAAGAATCGAATCGATCTGAAAGAATGAATCGAATCGAAAGAATCAAATTGAAACGAAAAGAATCAAATCGAAATAGCAAAGAATCGAATCGAAACGAATCGATTTGAAAAGAGCCGAATCGAATCGAATTGAATGAAATATTCGAATCGAATCGAAAAGAATCTAATCTAATGAAATCCAAAAGAATCAAATCGAAACAAATAGAATCAAACCGAATGGAATTGAATCGAAAAGAGTCGATTCGAATCAAATTGGAATGAAAAGAATTGAATCGAATCGAATAAAAAACAAGTGAATCGAATAGAATAGAAAAGAAGAGAATCGAAACGAAAGAATCAATTGAATCGAAAGGAATCGAATCGAAAAGAATCGAATCAAAGAGAAAAGACTCGAATCGAATGGAAAAGAATAGAATCAAAAAGAATCGAATTGAAACAAAAAGAATCGAATTGAATTGAATCGAAAAGAATCGAATGGAATCGAATCGAAAGAATCGAATTGAATTAAATCGAAGAGAATCGAATCGAATTGAATTGAATCGAAGAGAATCGAATCGAATAGAAAAGAATCAAATCGAAATGAATCGATTTGAAACGAAAAGAATCGAATCGAAATCAAATTGAATGAAAAGAATTGAATCGAATCAAAAAGAATTGAAAAAAAGAATCAAACCGAAACAAAAAGAATCAAACCGAATTGAAAAGAATCTAACTGAATAGAATCGAAAAGAATCGACGTACCGAATCGAATCCAATCGAAAAAAATCTAATCGTATCAATCGAATCGAAAAGAATTGAAATGAATAGAATAGAAAAGATTCCGAATCGAATCAAAAACAATCAAATCGAGTAATATCGAATCGAAAAGAATCGAATCGAAAAGAATCGAATCGAAAAGAATCGAATCAAAAAGAATTGATTCAAATCAAAAAGAATCGAATCGATTCGAATCGAAAAGACTCGAATCGAAAAGAATCGAATCGAATCAAAAAGGATCGAATCGCAAAGAACCGAATCTAAAGAAAAGGAATCGAATCGAATCGAAACGAATAGAATCGAAAAAGAATCGATTTGAATCGAAATGAAAAGAATCGTATCGAATCAAATCGAAAAAAATCAAATGGAATCGAATCGAATCGTATCGAAAAGAATCAAATCAAATGAAAAGAATCGAATCGAATAGAAAAGAATCGAATTGATTGGAATCGACTCGAAAACAATCTAATTGAATTGAAAGGAATCGAATCAAATTTAATGGAATCGACAAGAAATCGTATCAAATCAAAAAGATCGAATCGAAATGAATCAATTCGAAGAATCAATCGAATCGAATCGAAACGAATCGATCGAAAGAATTGAATTGAAAGAATCCGAATTGAATCGAATGAAAGCTCGAATCGAATTAAAGAAATCGAATCGAATCGAAAAGAATCGAATCGAATCGGAAAGAATTGAATTGGAATGAATCGATTTGAATCGAATTGAAAGAATCGACTCGAAAAATCGAATCGAAAAGAACTGAGTTGAGTTGATCGAATCGAAAGATTCGAATCGAATCGCTTGTCTGAATCAAAAAGATGGAATCGAAACGAATCGAATCGAATCGAATCGAAAAGAATCGAATAGATAGCAAAGAATCAAATCGAATAGAAAAGAATTTGAATCGAATTGAAACGATTCGAAAAAATCGAAACTAATCGAATCATCGAATGGAAAAGAATCGAATCGAATCAAAAAGAATCGAAACGAACTGAATCGAAAGAATCGAATCGAACAGAATCGAAAAGAATTGAATCGTAATGTAACAAATCGAATCCAAATGATCGAATCAAGCCAAGTCGAAAAGAATTGAATCGAAAAGAATCGAATCAAAATGAAAAGAATCGAATAGAATCGAATTGAAAAGAATCGAATTGAACCGAATCAAATAGAATAGAATCGAACAGAATTGAATCGAATGAAAAGAATCTTATCGAATCGATTCGAAAAGAATTGAATCGAATCGAATGGAGAAGAATCAAATCAAATGGAATCGAAAAGAATCGAATCAAAGAGAATCTAATCGAAACGAAAAGAATCAATCGAATCGAAAAGAATCGAATCGAAACGAAAAGTGTCGAATCGAATCGAATCGAAAAGAATCGAATCGAACCGAAAAGAATCAAATCGAATCGAAAAGAATCGAATTGAATTGAATCGTAATGAAAAGAATCGAATCGAATCGAAAGAATCAAATCGAATCGAAAACAATTGAATCGAATGCAATCAAATCGAAAAGAATCGAATCGAATTGAAAAGAATCAAATCGAATTGATTGAATCGAAAGAATCGAATCGAATCGAATCGCATCGAATCGAAAATAATAGAATTGAATAAAAATAATCGAATCGAATTGAGAATAATTGGAATTGAATTGAATCGATAATCGAATCGAAACTAATCGAATCGAATCAAATCGATTCGAAAAAATCGAATCAGATTGCAACGAATCGAATCCATATTGAATTGATTTGAATTGAAATGAATCGAATCTAATCAAATCAAAAAGAATCGAATCCAAAGAATCGAATTGTAGAAAATCAAATCAAAACAAAAAGATTCAAATCGAAACGAATCAAATCGAAAAGAATCGAATCGAATCGAATCAAAAAGAATCGAATCGAATTGATTCGCATCGAAAAGAATCGAATCGTATCGAATCGAAAAGAATCGAATCTATTCGAATCGAATGGAATTGAATCAAAAAGAATCGAATCGAATTGAAACGAAAAGAATCGAATAGATTCGAATTGGAACAAATCGAAAAAAAATCAAAACGAATCAAATCACATCGAGTGGAAAAGAATCGAATCAAATAGAAAAGAATCGAATTGAATCGAACTGAATCGAAAAGAATCGAATAGATCAAATCAAAAAGACTCGAATCGATTCGAGATGAACCGAGTAGAATCGAGTCGAAGTGAAAAGAATCGAATCGAATCGAATCGAAAAGAATCTAATCGAAACGAAAAGAATCGAATCGAAGAGAATCTAATCGAAATGAAAAGAATCAAATCGAATCGAAAAGAATCGAATCGAAACGAAAACTGTCGAATCGAATCGAATCGAAAAGAATCGAGTTGAATAGAAAAGAATCGAATCGAATAAAATCGATAAGATTTGAATCAAATCCAATAGAATCGAAAAGATTCGAATCGAATTGAAAGAAACGAACCGAAGTGAAAAGAATCGAATCGAATCGAAAGAATCAAATCGAAAAAAAACGAATCGAAATTAAAAGAATCGAATCGAATCAAAGCATAAAGAATCGAATCTAATTGAATCGAAAGAATCGATTGAATCAAATAGAGAAGAATCTAATGGTAAGGAATCGAATCGAAAAGAATCCAATTGTATTGAATCGAATCGAAAAGAAATGAATTGAATAGATTATAAAGAATCGAATCGAAAGGAATCGACTCGAAACGTAAAGAATCGAATCGAAAAAAATTGAATAGATCGAAAGAATTGAATAGAAATGAATCGAATCGAAATGAAAAGAATTGAATCGAATCGAATCGAAAACAATCGAATCAAAAACAATCGAATTGAAACAAAGAATCGCATTGTATTTAATCGAATCAAAAAAATCTAATTGAATCGAATCGAAAAGAATCGATTTGAAATGAAAGAATCTAATCGAATTGATAGAAAATTGAATCGAATCGAAAACAATCGCAATCGAATGGAAAAGAATCGAATGTATGGAAACGAATCGAAAAGAATCTAATTGAGTAGAAAAGAATCAAATCAAATTTAATGGAATCGAAAAGAACCGAATAGCATCGAATTGAATCGAATCGAAAAGAATCGAAACGAATTGAATCGAAAAGCATTGAGTCGAATCAAATCGAAAAGAATCGAATCGTATCAAATTGAAAAGAATCGAATCGATCTGAAAAGAATTGAATCGAATCGAAAAGAATCAAATTGAAACGAAAAGAATCAAATCGAATAGCAAAGAATCGAATCGAAACGAATCGATTTGAAAAGAGCCGAATCGAATCGAATTGAATGAAATATTCGAATCGAATCGAAAAGAATCTAATCTAATGAAATCCAAAAGAATCAAATCGAAACAAATAGAATCAAACCGAATGGAATTGAATCGAAAGAGTCGATTCGAATCAAATTGGAATGAAAAGAATTGAATCGAATCGAATAAAAAACAAGTGAATCGAATAGAATAGAAAAGAAGAGAATCGAAACGAAAAGAATCAAATTGAATCGAAAGGAATCGAATCGAAAAGAATCGAATCAAAGAGAAAAGACTCGAATCGAATGGAAAAGAATAGAATCAAAAAGAATCGAATTGAAACAAAAAGAATCGAATTGAATTGAATCGAAAAGAATCGAATGGAATCGAATCGAAAAGAATCGAATTGAATTAAATCGAAGAGAATCGAATCGAATTGAATTGAATCGAAGAGAATCGAATCGAATAGAAAAGAATCAATCGAAATGAATCGATTGAAACGAAAAGAATCGAATCGAATCAAATTGAATGAAAGAATTGAATCGAATCAAAGAATTGAATCAAAAAGAATCAACCGAAACAAAAGAATCAAACCGAATTGAAAAGAATCTAACTGAATAGAATCGAAAAGAATCGACGTACCGAATCGAATCCAATCGAAAAAAATCTAATCGTATCAAATCGAATCGAAAAGAATTGAAATGAATAGAATAGAAAAGATTCGAATCGAAATCAAAAAACAATCCAAATCGAGTAATATCGAATCGAAAGAATCGAATCGAAAGAATCGAATCGAATGGAAAAGAATTGAATTGAATCAAAAAGAATTGATTCAAATCAAAAAGAATCGAATCGATTCGAATCGAAAGACTCGAATCGAAAGAATCGAAAAGAATCGAATCGAATCAAAAAGGATCGAATCGCAAAGAACCGAATCTAAAGAAAAGGAATCGTAATCGAATCGAACGAATAGAATCGAAAAGAATCGCTTTGAATCGAAATGAAAAGAATCGTATCGAATTCAAATCGAAAAAAATCAAATGGAATCGAATCGAATCGTATCGAAAGAATCAAATCAAATGAAAAGAATCGAATCGAATAGAAAAGAATCGAATTGATTGGAATCGACTCTGAAAACAATCTAATTGAATTGAAGGAATCGAATCAAATTTAATGGAATCGACAAGAATCGTATCAAATCAAAAGATCGAATCGAAATGAATCAATTCGAAAAGAATCAAATCGAATCGAATCGAAAAGAATCGAATCGAAAAGAATTGAATTGAAAAGAATCGAATTGAATCGAATTGAAAAGACTCGAATCGAATTAAAAGAATCGAATCGAATCGAAAAGAATCGAATCGAATCGGAAAGAATTGAATTGGAATGAATCGATTTGAATCGAATTGAAAAGAATCGAATCGAAAAAATCGAATCGAAAAGAACTGAGTTGAGTTGAATCGAATCGAAAAGATTCGAATCGAATCGTGTCGAATCAAAAAGATGGAATCGAAACGAATCGAATCGAATCGAATCGAAAAGAATCGAATAGATAGCAAAGAATCAAATCGAATAGAAAAGAATTTGAATCGAATTGAAACGATTCGAAAAAATCGAAACTAATCGAATCATCGAATGGAAAAGAATCGAATCGAATCAAAAAGAATCGAAACGAACTGAATCGAAAGAATCGAATCGAACAGAATCGAAAAGAATTGAATCGTAATGTAACAAATCGAATCCAAATGATCGAATCAAGCCAAGTCGAAAAGAATTGAATCGAAAAGAATCGAATCAAAATGAAAAGAATCGAATAGAATCGAATTGAAAAGAATCGAATTGAACCGAATCAAATAGAATAGAATCGAACAGAATTGAATCGAATGAAAAGAATCTTATCGAATCGATTCGAAAGAATTGAATCGAATCGAATGGAGAAGAATCAAATCAAATGGAATCGAAAAGAATCGAATCAAAGAGAATCTAATCGAAACGAAAAGAATCAATCGAATTCGAAAAGAATCGAATCGAAACGAAAAGTGTCGAATCGAATCGAATCGAAAAGAATCGAATCGAACCGAAAAGAATCAAATCGAATCGAAAAGAATCGAATTGAATTGAATCGTAATGAAAAGAATCGAATCGAATCGAAAGAATCAAATCGAATCGAAAACAATTGAATCGAATGCAATCAAATCGAAAAGAATCGAATCGAATTGAAAAGAATCAAATCGAATTGATTGAATCGAAAAGAATCGAATCGAATCGAATCGCATCGAATCGAAAATAATAGAATTGAATAAAAATAATCGAATCGAATTGAGAATAATTGGAATTGAATTGAATCGATAATCGAATCGAAACTAATCGAATCGAATCAAATCGATTCGAAAAAATCGAATCAGATTGCAACGAATCGAATCATATTGAATTGATTTGAATTGAAATGAATCGAATCTAATCAAATCAAAAACGAATCCAAAGAATCGAATTGTAGAAAATCAAATCAAAACAAAAAGATTCAAATCGAAACGAATCAAATTGAAAAGAATCGAATCGAATCGAATCAAAAAGAATCGAATCGAATTGATTCGCATCGAAAAGAATCGAATCGTATCGAATCGAAAAGAATCGAATCTATTCGAATCGAATGGAATTGAATCAAAAAGAATCGAATCGAATTGAAACGAAAAGAATCGAATAGATTCGAATTGGAACAAATCGAAAAAAATCAAAACGAATCAAATCACATCGAGTGGAAAAGAATCGAATCAAATAGAAAAGAATCGAATTGAATCGAACTGAATCGAAAAGAATCGAATAGATCAAATCAAAAAGAATCGAATCGATTCGAGATGAACCGAGTAGAATCGAGTCGAAGTGAAAAGAATCGAATCGAATCGAATCGAAAAGAATCTAATCGAAACGAAAAGAATCGAATCGAAGAGAATCTAATCGAAATGAAAAGAATCAAATCGAATCGAAAAGAATCGAATCGAAACGAAAACTGTCGAATCGAATCGAATCGAAAAGAATCGAGTTGAATAGAAAAGAATCGAATCGAATAAAATCGATAAGATTTGAATCAAATCCAATAGAATCGAAAAGATTCGAATCGAATTGAAAAGAAACGAACCGAAGTGAAAAGAATCGAATCGAATCGAAAGAATCAAATCGAAAAAAAAAAATCGAAATTAAAAGAATCGAATCGAATCAAAGCATAAAGAATCGAATCTAATTGAATCGAAAGAATCGATTGAATCAAATAGAGAAGAATCTAATGGTAAGGAATCGAATCGAAAAGAATCCAATTGTATTGAATCGAATCGAAAAGAAATGAATTGAATAGATTATAAAAGAATCGAATCGAAAGGAATCGACTCGAAACGTAAAGAATCGAATCGAAAAAATTGAATAGATCGAAGAATTGAATAGAAATGAATCGAATCGAAATGAAAAGAATTGAATCGAATCGAATCGAAAACAATCGAATCAAAAACAATCGAATTGAAACAAAAGAATCGCATTGTATTTAATCGAATCAAAAAAATCTAATTGAATCGAATCGAAAAGAATCGATTTGAAATGAAAAGAATCTAATCGAATTGATAGAAAATTGAATCGAATCGAAAACAATCGAATCGAATGGAAAAGAATCGAATTGTATGGAAACGAATCGAAAAGAATCTAATTGAGTAGAAAAGAATCAAATCAAATTTAATGGAATCGAAAAGAACCGAATAGCATCGAATTGAATCGAATCGAAACGAATTGAATCGAAAAGCATTGAGTCGAATCAAATCGAAAAGAATCGAATCGTATCAAATTGAAAAGAATCGAATCGATCTGAAAAGAATTGAATCGAATCGAAAAGAATCAAATTGAAACGAAAAGAATCAAATCGAATAGCAAAGAATCGAATCGAAACGAATCGATTTGAAAAGAGCCGAATCGAATCGAATTGAATGAAATATTCGAATCGAATCGAAAAGAATCTAATCTAATGAAATCCAAAAGAATCAAATCGAAACAAATAGAATCAAACCGAATGGAATTGAATCGAAAAGAGTCGATTCGAATCAAATTGGAATGAAAAGAATTGAATCGAATCGAATAAAAAACAAGTGAATCGAATAGAATAGAAAAGAAGAATCGAAACGAAAAGAATCAAATTGAATGAATCGAAAGGAATCGAATCGAAAAGAATCGAATCAAAGAGAAAACAATCGAATCGAACTGAAAAGAATAGAATCAAAAAGAATCGAATTGAAACAAAAAGAATCGAATTGAATTGAATCGAAAAGAATCGAATGGAATCGAATCGAAAAGAATCGAATTGAATTAAATCGAAGAGAATCGAATCGAATTGAATTGAATCGAAGAGAATCGAATCGAATAGAAAAGAATCAAATCGAAATGAATCGATTTGAAACGAAAAGAATCGAATCGAATCAAATTGAATGAAAAGAATTGAATCGAATCAAAAAATTGAATCAAAAAGAATCAAACCGAAACAAAAAGAATCAAACCGAATTGAAAAGAATCTAACTGAATAGAATCGAAAAGAATCGACGTACCGAATCGAATCCAATCGAAAAAAATCTAATCGTATCAAATCGAATCGAAAAGAATTGAAATGAATAGAATAGAAAAGATTCGAATCGAATCAAAAACAATCAAATCGAGTAATATCGAATCGAAAAGAATCGAATCGAAAAGAATCGAATCGAATGGAAAAGAATTGAATTGAATCAAAAAGAATTGATTCAAATCAAAAAGAATCGAATCGATTCGAATCGAAAAGACTCGAATCGAAAAGAATCGAATCGAATCAAAAAGGATCGAATCGCAAAGAACCGAATCTAAAGAAAAGGAATCGAATCGAATCGAAACGAATAGAATCGAAAAGAATCGATTTGAATCGAAATGAAAAGAATCGTATCGAATCAAATCGAAAAAAATCAAATGGAATCGAATCGAATCGTATCGAAAAGAATCAAATCAAATGAAAAGAATCGAATCGAATAGAAAAGAATCGAATTGATTGGAATCGACTCGAAAACAATCTAATTGAATTGAAAGGAATCGAATCAAATTTAATGGAATCGACAAGAATCGTATCAAATCAAAAAGATCGAATCGAAATGAATCAATTCGAAAAGAATCAAATCGAATCGAATCGAAAAGAATCGAATCGAAAAGAATTGAATTGAAAAGAATCGAATTGAATCGAATTGAAAAGACTCGAATCGAATTAAAAGAATCGAATCGAATCGAAAAGAATCGAATCGAATCGGAAAGAATTGAATTGGAATGAATCGATTTGAATCGAATTGAAAAGAATCGAATCGAAAAAATCGAATCGAAAAGAACTGAGTTGAGTTGAATCGAATCGAAAAGATTCGAATCGAATCGTGTCGAATCAAAAAGATGGAATCGAAACGAATCGAATCGAATCGAATCGAAAAGAATCGAATAGATAGCAAAGAATCAAATCGAATAGAAAAGAATTTGAATCGAATTGAAACGATTCGAAAAAATCGAAACTAATCGAATCATCGAATGGAAAAGAATCGAATCGAATCAAAAAGAATCGAAACGAACTGAATCGAAAGAATCGAATCGAACAGAATCGAAAAGAATTGAATCGTAATGTAACAAATCGAATCCAAATGATCGAATCAAGCCAAGTCGAAAAGAATTGAATCGAAAAGAATCGAATCAAAATGAAAAGAATCGAATAGAATCGAATTGAAAAGAATCGAATTGAACCGAATCAAATAGAATAGAATCGAACAGAATTGAATCGAATGAAAAGAATCTTATCGAATCGATTCGAAAAGAATTGAATCGAATCGAATGGAGAAGAATCAAATCAAATGGAATCGAAAAGAATCGAATCAAAGAGAATCTAATCGAAACGAAAAGATCAATCAATCGAAAAGAATCGA
>NW_023331460.1:0-39556 GCF_011100685.1 Canis lupus familiaris
AATGAAACTAGACCACTCTCTTTCACCATACACAAAGATAAACTCAAAATGGATGAAAGATCTAAATGTGAGAAAAGATTCCATCAGAATCCTAGAGGAGAACACAGGCAACACCCTTTTTGAACTTGGCCACAGTAACTTTTTTTTTTTTTTTTTTGGCCACAGTAACTTCTTGCAAGGTACATCCATGAAGGCAAAGGAAACAGAAACAAAAACGAACTATTGGGACTTCATCAAGATTAGAAGCTTTTGCACAGCAAAGGATACAGTCAACAAAACTAAAAGACAACCTACAGAATGGGAGAAGATATTTGCAAATGACATATCAGATAAAGGGCTAGTTTCCAAGATCTATAAAGAACTTATTAAACTCAACACCAGAGAAACAATCTTATCATGAATTGGGCACAAGACCGGAACAGAAATCTCACAGAGGAAGACATAGACATGGCCAACACGCACATGAGAAAATCCTCTGCATCACTTGCCATCAGGGAAATACAAATCCAAACCACCATGAGATACCACCTCACACCAGTGAGAATGGGGAAAATTAACAAGGCAGGAAACCAGAAGTGTTGGAGAGGATGCAGAGAAAAGGGAACCCTCTTGCACTGTTGGTGGGAATGTGAACTGGTGCAGCCACTCTGGAAAACTGTGTGGAAGTTCCTCAAAGAGTTAAAAATCGACCTGCCCTATGACCCAGCAATTGCACTGTTGGAGATTTACCCCAAAGATGCAGATGCAATGAAACGGCAGGACACCTGCACCCCCATGTTTCTAGGACCAATGTCCCAATGGCCAAACTGTGGAAGGAGCCTCGGTGTCCATCGAAAGATGAATGGAAAAAGAAGATGTGGTTTATGTATACAATGGAATATTCCTCAGCCATTAGAAACGACAAATACCCACTATTTGCTTCAACGTGGATGGAACTGGAGCGTATTATGCTGAGTGAAATAAGTCAATCGCAGAAGGACAAACATTATATGGTCTCATTCATTTGGAGAATATAAATAATAGTGAAAGGGAATAGAAAGGAAGGGAGAAGAAATGGGTAGGAAATATCAGAAAGCGAGACAGAGCATAAAGACTCCTAACTCTGGGAAATGAACTAGGGGTGTTGGAAGGGGAGGAGGTTGGGGGGTGGGGGTGAATAGGTGATGGGTACTGAGGGGGGCACTTGACGGGATGAGCACTGAGTGTTATTCTGTATTTTGGCAAATTGAACACCAATAACTAAATTTATTAAAATGAAATAAGTAAAGAAAATTCATCTACCACCTTTACAAATCTTTGTTTTCAAAGATAAAGTTACAGGATGTACCTAAACAGCTCCTAACTGCATTAAAATGAGCATTGTTTACAAGTCATCTGATTTCAAATTCAATCTTCCTCTGAATGTGAAGACAGCATGACATAAAGTGAACAAAGTCTCTGTAAGAATTTCAAATGCATTCATTTACCCTGGGGGTTTAAGTATTGTCATTTTTTATGACTGTGCAGAGCATTTGGTACCTAGGAATGCAAACATGAGGCATTCTCTTAATCTGAGTTAACCTGTTAATCTGAAGATTTTGCATGTGTTTCTGATGTCTTGATGCTTTACAAATCGACAAAAATAAAATTAATACAGTGGCTCTTTCAGAGAAGGATATCCTTCCCCACATACACATGTACTCAATAGTAACCATTTTTAAAAAGAAAACTGTATTGTATTTCTGTTCTTAAACTTTTGGAGATATAACTAATAAAACAAAATATATCCAGTGTACAGACTACATTATGTACAACATACACTTATTGAAAAAAACTCAAAGAGTTATATTAATGGTATAAAGATCATAGAATTAGAGACAAAATGGCTTGATTATCTTCAGCTTCTCTTTATATAACAACTTTTAAGTTTTTACCATCTTAGTTGCTCTTCTATAATGGATCAGTGGCCAACGATAGCTCTAAAATAGAGCCAAACAAGATAGACCCATAGAAACCTGACTTTGTAAATTTTAAAAATTTCTTTTAGTAGTCTCTGTACCCAGCTTGGAGCCCAGAGCAGGGCTTGAACTCCCGACCCTGAGATCAAGAATTGAGCTGAGATCAAGAGCCTGAGGCTTAACTGACTCAGCCACCTGGATACCCCAAGACACATGAGTTTGTATATAAAGGAGATGTAGGTTGTTAAAAATAATGGCAAACTTTACCAGTTTGCTTAATTTCTTAAAAAGCAATAACATTATTGATCTTCCCCGTCAACCGAAAACATTTTAACTATGAAAATTGACACTATCCAAGATTCAGATAAACAATTCTTCTTAGGGAATGGCAATACTATGTTTTAGATAACGGCTGTAATAAAATTTGGTCAGTCAAAAACACAGGTTAGTACCCTACTGTGTTAGAGAATTGAGAACAACTACTAATATAACCTCTAAGGGAAAAAAAAAACCTATTATATTTCACCATTGTGAAAAATATTTCTGACAGTGTAATAAGATGTTTATTTTTTAAAGATGTTTAACATAAAAATATGATACTACTAATCGGATGGCTAGTGTATGAGGCTAGTAAGTTTCCCTTCTTTAATGAAGCCATGGTATATATTCAAAGCTTATTGCCTTATAAAAAGAAGCAGAGTATCCATTTATGTTTCATTGACCCTTGACTCTCAGTCCTTCTACTGTCAAACATGTGTCCTCCTGGAACCTGGGTGTCGTTCAGCGGTAGGAAAGCAGTGATGAGCTACTGTATTAGTCACTGAGCCCCTATGGTGTGCCAGGGCTGTTTCTACTAACTGGAGGTTCCATAGCAGATGATCCCTGGCCTCATAGAACTTAAGTTTCCTTTGGAATAAATGCATTTGCTGTAAAGAAAAGCAAAGCAGCATAACACTCAGGCAAATACTCATGCTGGTGTTACAATTTCATACTGGTAGAAAGGAGAACCTCTGATGCCAGATATTAAGCAATAAGCAGAATGAAGTGAGAAGGTACAGATAACAGGGTGAAGAGTGTTCTTGGATTTCCCCCCCAAAACAGTAAGTATGAAGCAAGTACTTTATTATGAGGAAGTGCATTAATCAAAAGTCCTGTAACACCTCCTAGAAACCCACAGAGAGGTCAGCAGGCAGTGGCTAGGCCACAAGAGCAATCTGTACTAATTGTTTTTAGCAATCTGGCTTCCAAATAGGAAAAAAATGAAGCTAGAGAACATATTACACATTGTGAATTCAGCTTCAGGATCATTAGCAGCTATGCAGTTCATATATAATGGGGCTGGGTTATGAGACTATGATAAAAGAAAACACAAGATATTGTGGTTTAATTTATATTTTTGCTCATTATAACTCTGAAGAAGAATTAAACAGGTTGAAAGGTTGCATTACTTGGGAGAGAGAATAATTTAGATTATTAAAGTATACAGATTACCTACCTATAAAAAGTGATGATGAGAGATACGAGTAAAAAATAAAGTAGCAAATTTTTCAGATGATTTTTATTTTATAAGTTGATCCTTTGAGAATATTGTTTTCTGATTCCACAATTGGTCATTCCATTTGGTTGAACCTAACATATTACATTCATGTGCGACATTGTCTGATAAGGCAATGGTTCTTCTTTAGACAATATTTGGAGCCAGATTTTTCTGTGTTGTTCCTATGAGCCTTTATCGCTCTATGTGGTTGGTTGGAAGTAGCACAAATCTAAGGCTTTGTATGAAGTGAGTAGAACGCTGAATTTGTCAGACTATTTAAGGACAGAAAGTACTGGCGAAGAAGCTCTAGACTAACATCCTTTCTCCACTCTCTCCTGCATGCCAACCAGCTCTGTGCAACTCAGACTAACATCTTGAACTCATTCATTAACTTCTACTGTATGGTGGTCTATAAGTTAAATCAAGCAGATGTATTTTTTGATAATTAATTTGTAAAGAACTACATATCCTATTCACAAATATTCTAATAATATAGAAAGAAAACTATAATATTTCCAGACAGTAAAGCAAAAACTGACCATTTTTTGAAAATGTTAGCAATTTAAATGTCATAAAGATACAAATCCATCAAAGCCAAATCATCTGTCTCAAAGGTAATACATTAAACAATATTAGTATTTAAGCATCCTTCTTTGCACAATCAGAAAAATACACATTGTGGCCCTCCCTTAGGTATTTCTCCTAGCATTGCCACTTTGATATTTAAATATAAAAAGCATTTTTCTCTAAGTTGTTCTTCAGATCTGTCACTTTCTGTATTAGATTTGAAGTTGGTTGATGAAGCACAAGAACGTGTTCTGACCAACCAATGCAGCAAGCTCCTTCTCCGTGATCAACTTCAATCCACTATCACACCTCTCCAGTCAAATGAGTGTTAGAGTCTAAAAGCAAATGAGTGCAAATTGCTATCAAGCTCTCTCTCCTGAGGGGTCAGGTGGGTGATGGAGCACAGATTGTGGGTCAAGGGCAGAGGACAGGAAGTGAGAGCTCCTAAAATTAGCCTGACTCACAGGAATCTATAGACTCCTGGGGAGAAGGTCAGTCAGTATTCAATATCGAATCACTATATTGGGAGCTTGATTCATAAAAGAGGCCAGGACAGTAAGAGATACAGGAATACGGTGATTTCCTCCACAGCTCAGGCAACCAGTGGCCTTCCGGATGCTTTGAGGCTAAGCCCGTGTGAGACTTTTCCATCCCATGTGATATTATCGCCAATAAAGAGATATCATCAAATAGACTGGGGCTCAGTGAATAAACACAGAGAAAGCACCACATATCTAAAGGGCTCAAGTAGCCAGAGAGAGAAAAATTAGTTTCATGTTGAATGGAATAAATAAGGGAAGAGACAGTCTACTTAAATTTAACACACACACACACACACACACACACACACACACACACACACAAGTATTTGAGTACACACATAAAAAAGGTACAATAATACTTTCTAGATGGAAAAACATGATTTTCCAGACAAGTAATCCCGTGGGTGAATTATAGAGAGAATTGCCACTGTGGAGCATCAAATTAATGGTCTAGAGAATCAAGTGCAAGGAATGTATCAAAATACAGACCAAAGATATAAAAAGATTGAAATCATGAGTGAAATCAGAAGCTTAAGAGTCTCATATCCTCGCTTGGTAGATAAATGAATCACTTATAGTTAGGAATAAAGTTTGACCAAATGCTCACAATTGCCCATTACTCAGCCACTGAACTTTGGCTTGACCAAACATTAGCCATGCTTTTCTTTTTCCCCAGACACCTAAACTCTGGCTTTTCCACATGCTTGAGCAAGAACTAAAGCGCTAAGATACACAAAATCTTTTCTTACTTGATTTACTGAGAATCTGCTGAGCAGGGGAACATTATTCCCTGTTAAAGTGCCCAAATTCTGCTGCCTGCTTACACAACACCTTTGGCCTCCTCATCCACAAAGGTATTGCTGGTCTGCTTACTCCTTCCTGTAAAAGAAAGACTTTTCTGCAGAGTCAAAGTTTAACTTCTTCCTTGTCAATTTCGATGCCTTTTATTTCTTGTTGTTGTCTCATTACTGAGGCTAGGACTTCTGATCCTATGTCAAACAACAGTGGTGAGAGTGGACACCCCGTCATGTTCCTGACCTTAGGGAAAAGGCTCTCAGGTTTTCCCCATTGAGAATGATATTATCTAGGGTCTTTCATATATGGGCTTTATGATGTTAAGGCATGTTCCTTCTACCCTACATTCTTGAGGGTTTTTATCAAGAAAGGATGATATATTTTGTCAAATGCTTTTTTTTTCTGCATCTTTTGAGAAGATCATATGATTCTTACTCTTCATTTATTAACGTGGTATATCACATTGCTTGATATTTGAATATTAAAACATGCCTGTATCCCAGGAATGAATCCCATTTAGTCCTGGTGAATAATCCTTTTAATGTATTGTTGGATTCTATTAGGGAGTATTTTGTTGAGAATTTTCATGTCGATGTTCATCAGAGATAGTGGTCTATAATTCTCCTTTTTGGTGCAGTCTTTGTTCCTTATAGTCAAGAGGCTCTTATGGTTTGACTCCCTCTTTGTGTTATCTTATTTTATTTTTCCTTCCCTTCCCCTATAGTCATCTGTTTTTTTCTTTTGTTTCTTAAATTCCACATATGAATTAAATCATATGTGAAATTGTGGTACTTATCTTTCTCTGACTGACTTATTTTGCTCGCCATAATAACCTCTAGTTCCATCCATGTCATTACAAATGGCAAGATTTCATTCTTTTTGATTCCATTATAGATAGATTAGATAGATAGGAATCTCACATCTTTTTTATCCATTCATCTGTTGATGGACATCTGGCTCTCTCCATAGTTTGGTTATGTGGACATTGCTGCTATAAATATTGGGGTGCATGAACCCCTTCAAATTACTATTTTTGTATCGTTTGGATAATATCTAATAGTTCAATTGTTGGGTCTCAGGGTAGTTTTATTTTTATCTTTTTGAGGAACCTTCATATTGTTTTCCACAGTGGCTGGTATTATTTATTTAAATTTTTGGAAGAATTCCCCAAGGAAGCCATTCAGCCATAGATTCTCATATGTTGGGAGATTTTTATTACTCATGCAATTTCTTTTCCAGTTATGAGTCTGTTCATATTTTCTATTCCTTCCTGCACCAAAGACCATAAGATACCTAGGAATAAACCTATCCAAACAGGTGTGCTATGAAAACCATAGGGCACTTATGAAAGAAATTTAGAAAGAGATGAAGAATAGAATAAACATTCTGTACTTATGGATTGGAAGAACAAATATTGTTAAAATGTATATCCTACTCAAATCATCTACACATTCGATGTAATCTCCATCAAAATAACGTCAGCATTTTTCACGGAGCTGGAACAAACAATTCTAACATTTGTATGGAAGCAGAAAAGACTCTGAATAGCCAAAGCAATGTTGAAAAAGAAGACCAAAGCTGGAGGCATCATAATTCCAGAATTCAAGCTGTATTAAAAAGCTTCAATCATCAAGACAATATGGTACTGGTACAAAAATAGACACATGGATCAATGGAACAGAATAGAGAACCCAGAAATGGACCCTCAATTCTATGGTCACTAATCTTTAACAAAGTGGGAAAGAATATCCAATACAAAAAAAAGTCTTTTCAACAAACGGTGTTGGGAAAATTGGGGCGCAACATGCAAGAATGAAACTGGAACATTTTCTTACAGCATACATAAAATAAACTCAAAATGGATGAAAGACCTAAATGTCAGATAGGAAACCATCAGAATCCTAGAGTAGAACACAGGCAGCAGCCTCTGTGACCTGTGCCGAAGCAACTTCTTGCAAGCATGTCTCTAAAGGCAAGGGAAACAAAAGATGGATGGAGAGATGAGGAAATTGGGATTTCATCAAGATAAAAAGCTGCTGCACAGCAAAGGGAACAATCAACAAAATTAAAAGGCATCTTATGGCATGGGAGAAGGTATTTGCAAATGATACATCAGATTAAAGGGCTAGTATCCAAGATCGATAAAGAACTTATCAAACTCAATACCCAAAACACAAAAAATCCAGTTAAGAAATGGGCCAAAGGGGATCCCTGGGTGGCGCAGCGGTTTAGCGCCTGCCTTTGGCCCAGGGCGCGATCCTGGAGACCCAGGATCGAATCCCATGTCGGGCTCCCAGTGCATGGAGCCTGCTTCTCCCTCTGCCTATGTCTCTGCCTCTCTCTCTCTCTCTCTCTCTCTGTGTGACTATCATAAATAAATAAAAATTAAAAAAAAAAAAAAAGAAATGGGCCAAAGGCATGAACAGCCATTTCTCCACAGAAGACATACAAATGGCCAACAGATACATGAAAAAAATCTCAACATCACTAATCATCAAGGAAATAAAATCAAAACTGCACTGAGATTCCACCTCACACCTGTCAGATGGCTAAAATTAACAACTCAGGATACAATAGATGTTGGCAAGGATTCAGAGAAAGGGGAATCCTTATACACTGTTGGTGGAATGCAACCTCATGCAGCCATTTTGGCAAAGAGTATGGAGGTTCCTCAAAAGGTTAAAGATAGAACTACACTATGACCTAGCAATTGCACTACTAAATATTTACCCAAAGGATACAAAAATAATGTTTCAAAGGGGCACCTGCACCCCTACATTTATAACAGCAGTGTCCACAAGAGCAAACCATGGAAAGAGCCCAGATGTCCATCAACAGAGGAATGGATAAAGAAGAATGGATGAGCCCAGATGTCCATCAACAGATTAATGGATGCATGGAGCCTGCTTCTCCAAGGACTATTTCCTTCTGATATCTCGACAAATTGCAAAATACTTTGTAGAGCATTGGTCTCATATTTAACTATAACTACAATCTATTCTATCCTCTGTAAACACAATCTTTATGTGTATGCATGAATGTGCAGGGGTGTGTATGTGTATTTTTCCCCTATCTTCAGATGGTATTCTCAAATTAGATTATAAAATCACTTAAGAAATGTGTATTGTGATTAGCTTAGGAATAGTAAGTGCTTATATTAATTATATATTACTAAAATTTTTAGAAATAAAAAAAACCTTCTAATGAACTTAATGTTTTAAAAAGACCATTTCTTCAATAAGTGGTACTGGGAAAACTATAGAACTACATGCACAAGAATGAAACTGGATCACTTTTTAACATCATATACAAAAAATGAACTCAAAATGCATTAAAGATATGAAACCATGAAACCTGAAAATCCTAGAAGACAACATTGGTAGTAATTTCTCTGACATTGGCCACAGCAACACTCTATAGATATGTCTTCTAAGACATGGAATACAGAGGCAAAAATAATCTATTGAGACTACATCAAAATAAAACACTTTTGCACAGTGAAGGAAACCATCAACAAAAAAGGTGACCTACTGAATAGGAGAAGATAATTGCAAATGACCTAATAGAGGGCTAATATCCAAAATACACAAAGAACTTAAGCAACTCAACATCAGAAAAAAAAAAAACAAGCAGTCTGATTTTTAAAAAATGGGCAAAGGACATGAATAGACATTTTTTCCAAATAAGACACACAGATGGCCCATAAATATACAAGAAATGCTCAACATCACTCATCATCAAGGAAATGCAAATCAAAACCACAATGAGATGTCACCTCATACCTGTCAGTACAGCTAAAATAAGGCAAAAAACAACAAGTGTTAGTGAGGATGTAGACAAAAAGAACTCTTGTACACTATTGGCAAGAATGTAAATTGCTAACATCACTGTGGAAACCAGTATGGACATTCCTAAAAAAAAATAAAAATAAAAGTACCACATGATCCAATAATTTCACAAAGGTATTTACCCAAAGTATACAAAACATCAGTTCAGGACCCTGGGTGGCTCAGAAGTTAAGTGTCTGCCTTTAGCCCAGTTCTGTGTCTCTCATGAATAAATAAATAAAATCTTTAATTTTTTTCATTTTTATTTATTTATGATAGTCACAGAGAGAGAGAGAGAGAGAGAGGCAGAGACACAGGCAGAGGGAGAAGCAGGTTCCATGCACCGGGAGCCCGATGTGGGATTTGATCCCGGGTCTCCAGGATCGCGCCCTGGTCCAAAGGCAGGCACCAAACCGCTGCACCACCCAGGGATCCCTTTTTTAAATTTTTTTAAAATTTTTATTTATTTATGATAGTCACAGAGAGAGAGAGAGAAAGAGAGAGAGAGAGACAGAGACACAGGCAGAGGGAGAAAATAAAATCTTTAAAAAACAAAACAAAACATCAGTTCAAAGAGATAGATGCACCCTTATATTTACTGCAGCATTATCTACAAGAGCCAAGATATGTAAGCAACCTATGTTCATCAATAGACAAAAGGATAAGGAAAATGTAGTGTATGTATACATTTAATATTTATAAATTATATATAATATAAATATATATAAATTATATGATATATATATAATATAAATATCATATAGCCATGGATGATATAAAGGATGTTATACTAAGTGAAATGAGTCAGACTAAGAAAAATACTACATGATTTCACTTACTTATGGAATCTAAAGAATGAAATAAACAAACAAAAAGTAGAACCAGATCTAAAAATACAGAAAAACCAATGGTTGTCAGAGGACTGGGAGGTGATGGGCTGGACAAAATGGGTAAAGGAAAGTGGGAAGTACAGGCTTCCAGTTATGGAATAAGCAAGTCATGGGAATGAGAGATACAACATATGGAATATAGTCGGTAGTAATTTAATAGTGATGTTTGGGACACATGGTAGGTACATTTCTGGGGAACCTAATGTCATGTATAAAGAAGTTGAATCACTATGTTGTACACCTGAAAATAACATAACATTGTAGGTCAACGTAAAAAAATTTAAAAATTTAAAAATTCAATTAGCATAGTATAAACTTTTGTAAAAGAAACTAATTTAATATTTTTTAATAAAAAAACTGGGATGCCTGGGTGGCTCAGCTGTTGATCCCAGGGTCCTGGGATCGAGTCCCATATTGGGCTTCCCATGGGGAGCCTGCTTCTCACTCTGCCTATGTCTCTGCCTCTCTCTCTCTCTCTGTCTGTCTCTCATGAATAAATAAAAACCTTTAAAAATTAATAAAAAAACTGTATCTTCAGAGTTATCAGCATTACATATACTGTAAGCATACATTTATATTCTACTGGAACATATTTGTCTTAAATTGAAATAGGTATATTGATTCAATAAGTTAGCATTACATCTACTAGAGAAATTTAAATTTATATACTGTTTGCCTCTAATTTTTATGATTCAAACTAATTTTGTAGTTTCATTTTTATATATTTGGGTATGTTAATAAACATGTTCATTTTTGCAACTTAAAAAGCTACATATAAAAAATGATATGGGTATAAAAAGCATAAAATATATATTTATAAATCCTCTTAATCTGCAAAATACTAATGCATGACAGTTCAAAATTATCTACTTCATAGTTTTCTATATAAAATAAAAATTACTGTAATTTCAAATGATAATATCTATATAAGTAATACTCTAGTAGGAAAAAATAATGATATAAGCAACTTGATATGCAAGGTATGAAAGATATGACTTTGTTAAAAAACATAGTTTTATTCTAAAATAAAATGACTTACTGTTACAAAAATGCATAAGACCAAATGGTATATGAATACAAAATATTATAAAAGGATCCTTGAAACTATTTTCATAGTCAGGGCTCACTAATATTTGAAAGATTTATTATAGAAAAAATTAAAATTAGTATCAAATATTATACAGATGTAAAACTAAAATTTTGTTTCTCTTTTAAAATGACAATTTTCTCTTAGATTATTGGTCTTTTCTTAACCAGAAATTGTGATAACAAGGTTTTCTTTGTCTTCTGGGTAATCTCCTATGGCAAACATTCTGTGTTTTATCAGAATATTTTTCTGTGCTTTTTTTTCTGTGCTTTTTGTTGACTTTATTGTTATATCTTGATTATAAAAGTCACTCAGTTTTCTTACCGTCATATTGAAAACTCACAGCTCAATTATGGATGCTTACAAGAAAGACATTTAGTTCTAAGTAATAAAGAAAGATTGACAAAAAATGTTTCCAAATATATTGGGCAAATGCAATAAAATTAAATGTAGGAGTGATAATATTACTATCAGATTAGGTGAAATCTGTGCAAAAAAGCAGTAAGTAGAATATAGTATCATAAAATAAAGTGATAAGCATAATTTATTAATGGATAGAACATAAATAAATCTATATATTTAAGAAATAGAGTAGCAAGCACATATAGCAAAAACTCCCCAAAATACTAGAAGGAATGATTAAAAACAATTATAATGGAAGTCATCAATATACCTTTCTTAAAATGGAACTTGTAAGTTGACATAACTAGTGGTTTTTCCAGGTGTATGTGTGCCGTTTTGTTTGGTGCTCTGTACTGAATCGTGTCCTCCCAAAATGCATACGATGAAGTCCTATCCCCTAGCTGGATGGCATTTGGAGATGGGCCTTTGGGGGCAGTTGGTCATGAAGGTGGAGCCTACGTGAGGGGATTGGTGCCTTCATAAGAAGAGGCCCTAGAGAGATCTTTTTCTGATTCCACCATGAGAAAAGAATCCAGAATCCAATCTGCCAGCATCATGATGTAGGACTTCCCCAGCCTCCAGAATTCTTGAAATGTCAACTGTTTAATCCGCCTAGTCTATAGTATTTTATTAGAGTAGCCTGAGCTGAATGAGTCATTTTATATCGTTTTGCTGTATGAAAGTTCTCCTCCACTAATATTTTATGTTCAAATTCACTACTAATCAAGGGAATGCAAATGGGATTAATAATGAACTATAACAGCATGCTCACCAGAATGGAAACGTTAAAAAGAATGGTTAATATTTTTGCTGCCAGGGATGAAGACAAAAGGTAACTCCCATGTTGTGAGTTACCCTAATCTTAGAAATACCTTAAGATTTTTTGTTTTGCAAAGCAACCTGCAACATCTATTATCATTTAGCATTTGAACTGCATGCACATGTTGACCCATCACTTGCACTTCTTGGAATCTTTCTTAGAAATAAAAGCATAACAATCAGCTGCAGAATTGGTCGTCATGGAGAAAATAATGGAAACAATAAACATTCTTAAGAGGAAAGCTGATTAAATTGTGGTACATCCAGGTAATGCAGCATTTTGATGGTTTCTTTGTTTCTTCCATTAATACTAGTATTTGTTTTTATTTAGCAGTGCTATGTACCAAACCACTCTACTCCTATAGTACGATGGTCAGTAAAGATTTCTGTCATCTAGTGTGTGTGTGTGTGTGTGAAAGAGAGAGGGGGAGGGGAGAGAGAGAGAGAGGGAGAGAGAGAATCCAAATAAACATGTAGATTACTACTGCAGTAGATACTGAGAAATGCTGTGAAGGAAAAATAAAAATATGAAGGAAATAGAATATAATATCGTGGGTTGGTTCACAAATTAAGTATGATTTGAGTCAGGAAAGAATACACTCAGATGATGTCCAATTCTGAGGAATTGAGGCAATCCTCCATTTTTCTTCTAGTGATTTGTCTTATCTCTGAATGGATTTCATCTCTTACTCCTAGTTGGCCTCTGACCATTTCAAGTAGTAAAAATAATCCTATGTCCAGTTTTTCATTTACTTTCCAAAGATATTCAGCTACCTACAAGTTTCTTGTAAATAACCCACTATATCAAGAGTGCCTCATTTCTTGAAACAAGAAGCCGGAAAGGAAAATGGTATTTATGACTGTGTACAATTAACCAGGCACTGTGCTGAGTGTTCCAGGAGCTCTCCTTCTATCCACCTCCAAATATGGGAGAGATCACTAGTCTTAAGTTTAAAGGAGAAATTTGAGATCAAGAAATACAAATATTCAAGTCTGAGAATTGGTAGGGTAGGTGTAGACATTAATTTTTAAAGATCGATATGTAAGGGTCTGGAACAAACTTTTACGCGACCCCAGATGTGTTTGCTTTATGAATGCAGAGACAAACATACTCTGTTGTTTCTATTAAGTAAGGTTAGTCATTTTACCTATACTCAAGGTATCCAAAAAATTAGCATCTGGTATAAATGTAATCAATGATTCCAAAGACACACCTGAGACACACCTGAGAAACACTCCTACAGGGTAGGGGAATACTATAATCTCTTTCTGAAGTTCATGAGAAGAAACATATATACATCGTCATCACATGTTCAAAGATAATTATCATGTCTATCAGTGGTAGCTGAATTAGTTTAGTTAAAAAGAACTATTAAATTAGTTAAGAACATATATCAGATTCATAAATACAAAAGGTTGGGATTTTAGAAAATCCCTGGATGAGAAGACAAAAAAAAGTGAGGTATTTGGAGACCATAGCGAATGGATAACCATGACCATCTATGAGGTGATTTTGTTAGAAAGTGCTATTGAGGGGACCCCTGGGTAGCACAGTGGTTGGGCGTCTGTCTGTGGCTCAGGGCGTGACCCCTGGGGTCCTGGAATCGAGTCCCGCATCGGGCTCCCTGCATGGAGCCTGCTTCTCCCTCTGCCTGTGTCTCTGCCTCTCTCTGTGTGTCTCTCAGGAATAAGTAAATAAAATATAATAAAAAAAGAAAGTGCTATTTGAGGATTGCAAAGTAGAGTGAATGGGTCATGTCACAATGAGCAAAGAAGGGGGCACACTTGGGACTTGGTCAACTAAAAGATGCTGCTTCTAATTATTGCCCCACCACCTCTTCTTATATTTCAGAGCAAATATTCAATCTTTGAAGCCTCCTCAGATTAAGCTCATATTTCAATATCTTTCTTTTACATGTATTAAATGTGTAATAACATTTCTATAAATGAAAAATATAGAATTAAAGTTCATACAATTTTCATAACAAGTGCTTTACTTCAATCACCATTTCCTACTTCTAAGGAATTAGAAAACACTGAGGAAATTATACAGATGATAAAAGATTCATATAATCTTCATATAGCTTATTTTCTTCTTTTAAAAATGAATTTGATTTGCACTCTGTTGTTGAAAGAACTCTTGTCTACTGGCTTTTTGGTAGAAAAGTAGAAATGCCTGCAGAGTCATCACGTAAAGGGTGGCCTGTGTGTGTGGAGGGGGGACTAATTGTGTCTGTAAAAATCTCAAGCACTCGAACAATCTTACCTTTATCTCTAGTGTTGTTTTATTCTTTACCACTGCTATCAAAACTGAAAAATATTCTTATTCTTTCACTTCAACTGGAAGTTAATGTCGTCTCTGAGGGGATATGTCTTTTTTTTTAACCAATCAGAGTTGTCACGTTTTATTTCCTTGCAAAATACTATGAGTGTGCTTGGAAGTAATAGCAATGTTCTGATTTTTGTTCAGCACCTAGCAAAGAATAAATTTTGGAATATGTGTTTTGATCTAAGTGATTCATTGGAAATAAAGTTCCATGTCAAAGACAATGGCACATGTCATATTTAGAAATCTTACTGCTTCTCTCAGGCCTCAGTAATGCTTTTGTCATCTTGTTTTGGCTTCCATTTTCATGAAGGTCCTTGAACCAGTCCCGCAATCTGTTTGCCAATTCCCTGAACTCCAGGTCACTGCATGCTGAAAACAAAGCAAAACAACACAAATCTTGAATGATAATTTAGCATAATGCCAATGCTAGTTCTCAAATTATTTCAATAATGAAAAGCAACAGTAATAAAAGAAAGAAAGAAATGTAGTACAATTGTGTTTAAGCTTTTTAAAAATGAAAATTAAATATATGTTTCAAATATAATGAGATGTAATATAATGATGACATTTTGTCCAATAAAGGGAGATTATTAGTGGAGGTCTACTTCTACTCCTCAGTGGGGTATGGCACTTGATGGAACGTTCTTATTGATAATATCACATAAATTCCTTAATATTTGTACACTGAACAATTTTGTTATGGTAAGAAGGTAGATGATCTGGGGAAATAATGGGCTGAAAATCCAAAATGAATATTTACACATTTATTATAGGCCATAGCTATTATATGCTATGATTTTATAAATCTGCATTAGTATATTAAATCCAGGTTATATATAACCCTATATATTTTTGAGCATAGAAAAGCAAAAGCTATCTTATTTAACATCAGAAATGATTGTAAAATATTTAAGAAAACAATATAAATTTCTGTTTTAAGAATAAGGTGTTAGTGAACTTTGACATTTGGAACTTGAATTAATTCATTTAAAAATATTGTTACCTACCAATAATTATATTTCTAGAATAGTCTCTGCGATAGAGTAGTAGAATATTATAGATATGTATCTGTATGTATGTGTGTGAGAGATGAATGATAAAATATGGTGTGTCAAATTTAGTCATTTGTTGCCAAAATATTTTGAAAATATAAAAATATATATTGTTTAGAGGACATCATTACTGTGGGTGTAACTCTTCTGCAAGTAGCATATATGTGATTTCCTGAACTGACTGCAAACACTCTTTAATAGTACTCTTGTTCATTTTGAAAAAAAATAATAATAACTTACATGCTGACTTATAAATGTCACATCACATTTAGTATAAACTACATACATCATCACTGTATGTATTATACACAATAAACATGTATAACATAATTTAACAAATGGAATATTATATGATGCAATATAATTTAAGACCATTTACTAGTATTAAAGAGAATCGAATTCCAGATTAACAGGACCTTCCAAGTACCCAGTAGGATGGGTGAGCCAGACCAGTAATGCATTCTGATATTTTAGGACAGTAGAGGCAAAAAAAGAAGATCCCAGAAGTTGCCATGGGGGGGGGGGGGGGGAGAGTGACAAAGATTTCATAAACAAAGAATGAAGAATCAGAATGTCTGAATTTTTCATTAGCAACATTGGCAATCAGAAAGCTGAAAAACTGCTTCGGAAGTCTATATCCAGAAAAATCAGCTGAGAGAATTAGCTAAAGAGATGTGCTAACGTACATGACTTAAAAAAATAGCCACCCCCTTAACGTTTCTTTAGGAAGCTACTAGGAGATGTAACACACTAGACACAGAACTAAGAAAGAGGGTGGCCAAGACACATGAAATAAAAGATTTAGAGGAGTAGTGAAAGTAATGTCTCTAATTATGGTGAAGAGGAATCCCAGAATGCACGTTGCATGCCAAGCATAGAGGCGGATGGCAGGAGGTTTGAAAATCCTTGGTGAGGAGGTACAGAATTCATCACTATCCCTTCTTCATTCAGGGAAAACGGTGCCCTATAGTGAGATTCCCAGGAAGCATCACTTTTCCTGATAAGGACTACGATGGCTGAGACTGAATGGTAAGGCCACATGATGTGCAATCCTGGGTGAACGGTTACCCTCGAGCCCAGTATCTCTGTTTAAACAAACATCTAGGCAAGAGTCTTCTGATGTCATAAGCTTTTATGCTACAGAAAACAACACTTGCCTGAAAAATAGGGATTCTTCTCCGTACACATGTACACATTACCTGTCTCTGGAAGGATATTTAGACATAAAGCGGGTAAGCCTGATTATCTCCAGTCCAACAAACTGGATGAATATAGGAAAATGGTATGAGAGAGTCTTATTTTTACCATTCATTTTTTTCCTTTTGAGTTATGTGCTACATGCCTGTATTAATATTCAAAAATAAATGAAAAATTTCTTTTAAAAATTAATTACCATGCATTATCCTTGACCTACCAATTCCTTTCCTTGGAATTATCATCCAGTATACTACATACATACTAACTGATTTAAATTGGACAATACTATTTATTCAGTACGTTTATAACAAGAAGTTACAGCTGTTAACGAAACTGTCCATGAGCTGTGGTCTGATGACATTGGTTAGATATATCCATCCAGTGAAGCTGTATAAGTCATAGAGTTTACAAGCTTACTAAGTGCTGATATAGACACCAACACACTATACAGCTTTTGGTGAAAAAAAAAAGATGAGAAGGTAAGAGTGTTTTGTATGCTTGCATTTGTGTGAAAAGGAAGGAAAATGCATTTGTTTATATATGCCTAAAATATGTCTGGAAATACACATAAGAGATCAGAACATTGTCACCTCTGTAATGAGAATGCAGGAGGTATAAATTGCCCAGAGACATAAATAAGTACATTTATACTTTTAAGAGTTAAAGCATGTATTTTTAATCTAAGACTTAAAGCATATTAGTGCGGTAATTACTTTAAGCAAATGAGCATTTAAAAATGAATTTTAGTTCTTTATTTCCTTTACCCATCTTATGATTTGCCCCAAACCACACTCAACAAAAACCCAAAATTTATACAATAAAATATCTGTTGAAGAATGATGAAGTCTGTTGAACAGATTGGCATCTATTTTCTTGTCTTGCGGTTGTAAATACAGCATTCATTAGAGCATTAGAATGTTAGTACAGATGTTTTAAAAATTTGCCCAAAAGTGAAACATTATATATATCTATTGTGTGTCATACACACCTCAGTTTAAGTTTCAATATAAGGTCATGAATTTATTGTAATTAAATGTTTTAGGAATTAAGAATCCTTCAGTAATAATTATAATAATAATAATGGTAATAACAGCTAGCACTGCATACTTACTGTTAAATTATGTACATTACCATGCTTAATCATAGAAACTTTATGAGGATTGAGGAGGGGCAAGATGGCAGAAGAGTAGGGTCCCCACGTCACCTGTCCCCACCAAATTACCTAGATAAGCTTCAAATCATCCTGATAATCTACGAATGCGGCCTGAGCTTTAAAGAGAGAACAGCTGGAATGCTACAGTGAGAAGAGTTCACGCTTCTATCAAGGTAGGAAGACGGGAAAAACGAAATAAAGAAACAAAGGCCTCCAGGGGGGCGGGGCCCCACGAGGAGCCGGGCTGAGGCCCGGGCGAGTGTCCCCAGGACAGGAGAGCCCCGTCCCGGAGAAGCAGAAGCTGCACCAACCTTCCCGGGCGGAAAGGGCTCGCAGGGAGTTGGAGCAGGACCCCAGGAGGGCGGGGATGCCCTCAGGCTCCCTGGGACACTAACAGACACCTGCGCCCCGGGGAGAGTGCGCCGAGCTCCCCAAGGGCTGCAGCACGCGCACGGCTGGACCTGGGAGCAGCGCGGAGGTGGCTCAGGCGGCTCTGCGGAGAGGGGGCTGCGGGGCCAGGATCGCAATTCCAACAGCGCAGGCCCAGGAGCACAGGGCGCCGGGTACACAGCCCAGGATCTGGCCTCCCCCCAGGACAGGCAGAGGCCAGGAGAGCCCAGGACAGCAAGGACGCTCCTGCCCCGAGATAAGCAGATCAGCAGCCCCGCCCGGAGCATCCAGGCCCTGCAGACGCAGAGCTCCCTAGTTACTGCGGGAGCTGACTCCAGGGCTCCAGAGCTGGCCTCTGCCCACTGCACTTGTCCCTCCTGGGGCCTCACGGGGTAAACATCCCCACTGAGCCCTGCACCAGGCAGGTGACACAGCAGCTCCCCCAAGTGCTAATACCTGAAAATCAGCACAACAGGCCGCTCCCCCAGAAGACCAGCTAGATGGCCACGTTCCAGGGGAAGTCAAGGGACTTAAAGTATACAGAATCAGAAGATACTCCCCCGTGTTTTTTTTCTTTTTGATTTGTTTGCTGCCCCCCACCCTTTTTTCCCTTTATTTCTTTTTCTTTCTCTTTTTCTTCTCTTTTCTTTTCTTTTTTTTCCTTTTTTCTTTTTCTCTTTTCTTTCCTTCTTTCTCTCCTCTCTTTTTCTCCTTTTCCCAATACAACTTGTTTTTGGCCACTCTGCACTCAGAAAAATGACTAGAAGGAAAACCTCACCTCAAAAGAAAGAATCAGAAACAGTCCTCTCTCTCTCCCACAGAGTTACATGATTTGGATTATAATTCAATGTCAGAAAGCCAATTCAGAAGCACTATTATAAAGATACTGGTGGCTCTAGAAAAAAGCATAAAGTACTCAAGAGACTTCAAGACTGCAGACTTTAGATCTAATCAGGCAGAAATTAAAAATCAATTGAATGAGATGCAATCCAAACTAGAAGTCCTAACGACGAGGGTGAATGAGGGGGAAGAACGAGTGAGTGACATAGAAGACAATTTGATGGCAAAGAGGGAAACTGAGGAAAAAAGAGAAATAAAAGACCATGAGGATAGATTAAGGGAAATAAATGACAGCCTGAGGAAGAAAAACCTACGTTTAATTGGGGTTCCTGAGGGCGCCGAAAGGGACAGAGGTCCAGGATATGTATTTGAACAAATCATAGCTGAAAACTTTCCTAATCTGGGAAGGGAAACAGGAATTCAGATCAAAGAGATAGACAGATCCCCCCCCCCAAATTCAATAAAAACCATTCAACACCTCGACATTTAATAGTTAAGCTTGCAAATTCCAAAGATAAAGAGAAGATCCTTAAAACAGCAAGAGACAAGAAATCTCTGACTTTTCAATACATTATATAACTGCCATACTAATTTTAGTAGCCATCCCTTTGGTATTTAATTTTTAATTTTCATATTTATTTTTTAATATTTTAGTTATTTATTCATAAGAGACACAGAGAGAAAGGCAGAGACACAGGCAGAGGGAGAAGCAGGCTCCATGCAGGGAGCCCGATGTGGGACTCGATCCCAGGATCCCAGGGTCACACCTTGAGCCAAAGGTAGATGCCCAACTGCTGAACCACGTAGGTGTCCCTAATTTTTTTTAAGATTTTATTTATTTATTCATCAGGGACAGAGAGAGAGAGAGAGACAGAGACAGAGACAGAGACACAGGCAGAGGGAGAAGCAGGCTCCATGCAGGGAGCCTGATGTGGGACTCGATCCTGGGACTGCAGGATCAGGCCCTGGGCTAAGGCAGGTGCTAAACCGCTGAGCCACCCAGGGATCCCCTAATTTTTAATTTTTATATTTTATTTTACTGAAGTATAGTTGACACATTAATTTTAGGTGTACAACACAGTGACTGGAAACCACTTTCAAACATTTTTATTTATTTATGATAGTCACAGAGAGAGAGAGAGAGAGGCAGAGACACAGGCAGAGGGAGAAGCAGGCTCCATGCCCCGGGAGCCCTATGTGGGATTCGATCCTGGGTCTTCAGGATCACGCCCCGGGCCAAAGGCAGGCGCCAAACCGCTGCGCCACCCAGGGATCCCGGAAACCACTTTCTAAGGACTTGCTTTAGATATAGGAATATTATTATTATTATTATTATTATTATTATTGGAACATTAAAAAATTATCTATTCACTTAATTTTTTAAAATGGTGGTAAAAAATGCATGAGATAAAGTTAACCATCTCAACTATTTAAAGTGTATGGGTAAGTGGTTTTAAGTACATTGACATCGTGACACAGAACTTCAAAATTTTTCATCTTGTGAAGCTAAAACTCGGTACCCATCAAACAACTCCCCATCCCCACCTTCCCTCAGCTCCTGGAACCACTATGCTATTTTCTGCCTCTATGAATTTGACTATGCTAGGTGTCTCCTGGGAGGGGAGTGATGCAGTGCTTGTGTTTTTGTGATAACATAATATCTTCAAGGTTCATCCATTATAGAGGGTGTCATCATCCCCCTTTTAAAGGATTAGTAACATTTGATTATTTGTAAAAACCATGTTTTGTTTATTCATTCACCTGTAAATAGATGGGAGTTGCTTCCACCTTTTGGCTGTTGTAAATAAAGATGCTATGAACACAGGCATACAAATGTCTCTTTGAGACTCTGCTTTCAATTCTTTTGGATATATATCATCCAGAAGTGAAACTGCTGGCTCATACAGTAATTCCACTTTTAATTTTTGAAGAACTGCCATACTGTTTTCTACAGCAGCTGCGCCACTTCACATGCTCACTATTTCCAATTTTCTCACTTCCTCATCAACACTGGTTACTTTCTGTTTTACCAACAGTAGTCACACTAATGCGTGTGAAGTGGTACCTCATTGTGGTTATTTGCTGATTTAATATCAAAAAACAAATTTGAATGAAATGAAGGTTCTATATAGCAATGTTGCAAGATAGATGGGGTCTGGATGTTGAAGGATCTTGAATATGAAGCTAAATAATTTGGAATTTATTTTAGAGAAATAGAAGTTAGCAGAGATTGTAAAGAAAAGAGGTTTTCAATGCAGAGAAGCATTATGTGAAATTGAATAAACTAAATAAAGCATTCAAAATGTAGTTAAAATGGTCATTAAACTTTATGCTGGATTTTAAAATGTTATTCTGTATGTTGGCAAATTGAACACCAATAAAAAATAAATTTATTATTAAAAAAATAAAAAAATAAAATGTAACTATAAAGAAATTTATTATCTTTTTCTAAAATCTGAATTAATGGAACTTTCTTTGGAGTAGATGTGGGGAGGTTTGTGGTGTAATCTCAATCTCTGCACTATTCACTTTTATTTTTTTTTCTTTTACAAAATAAAGAATCCAAATGATCATTTAGATTCTCAAAAGCAAAAGCCTCAAATCTCATCTTCCACTGATGATGTCATCAAGTTGAATATTAAAATAAGTTGCTAATATTTCTAAAAACTCAATTACATATTTTAATTTATTCAATTCACAAAACAGTGATTAAAGAGGTGCTAAAATAAAATGGCAATATGTGAAATTCAAAGTCAAATTTAACATAATTGAAAAATTACTTTACTGTAAAAATGAGTATAAGACCATTTCTTAAATTGTTCACATCAATTTAATAACATATAGGTAAAATTTGAATGTTAAGCAATATGAAATGTCTCCTCTGTGCTGGGCTCCTCTTATTTGATAAACTACTCTCTTACTGGACTATATATATATATATATATATATATATATATATATATATAATATCTATTTATTTATTCAAGAGAGACACAGAGAGAGGCAGAGACACAGGCAGAGTGAGACGCAGGCTCCCTGTGGGGAGCCCAATGTGGGACTTGACCCTGGGACCCCAGGATCACTCCCTGAGCTGAAGGCAGATGCTCAACTGCTGAGCCACCCAGACGTCCCAGGACTATATATTTTTGAAGCTTAAATAACCCTTCAAAGCCACTCAATAGTATTAATTTGTGATAGAACAAGACACTAAAAATCTTCCTCAAATGTTCACTCATATGGTTTCAAAGTACATTATAGGATGAGGAATGCAAGTAAACAGAAATTATGCAGACTTCTGAAAGTCATCCACAGAGAGAATTCATGGCAACATTAGTCAAACATAAAGCACAATATTTCAAAAAATGTAAAGCCATCTTTTAAAACAATGTTATATTGAGCCATATGAAATTGCTAATATTCTTTTTTTTTATGGTAGTCACACAGAGAGAGAGAGAGAGAGGCAGAGACACAGGCAGAGGGAGAAGCAGGCTCCACGCACCGGGAGCCTGATGTGGGATTCGATCCCGGGTCTCCAGGATCGCGCCCTGGGCCAAAGGCAGGCGCTAAACCGCTGCGCCACCCAGGGATCCCAAATTGCTAATATTCTATGATTTTGACCTACCCAAAGACAATTTCATATAGCTCAATTTAATATATGGTATTTACTGGCATGGCAACTGTTATGGACATATTGAACTTATACATAAATAAACCTTCCTTCCTGAAAGAAAAATATAATTGCCTTGGGGCACCTGACTGGCTCAGGCCATGGAGCCTGTGACTCTCGATCTTGGGGTCATGAGTTCAAGCCATACATGTT
This sequence comes from Canis lupus familiaris, assembly GCF_011100685.1. Taxonomy (NCBI): domain Eukaryota; kingdom Metazoa; phylum Chordata; class Mammalia; order Carnivora; family Canidae; genus Canis; species Canis lupus. Next base: position 23,185 of record NW_023331460.1, read on the forward strand.
GAGTGTTAAATAACTAAATTGAATTGCCTATATAGACTTAAAAATTAGAAATGTCCTATATTAGCAATGCATAGGATGTTAGAACTCTCAGTGTATTTGAGTCTATGTTTTGTGCCAATTCTTCGGGTCAGAAAAGGTTTCTGATACTCATTATATTTCCCACCAGCACATTAACATGGTAAGCTGTACATCATATGCTCTGAATAAATACATGATCTGATTTGGAATACAAACATAATCTATTTTCAAGTGTCTAAATCCTGACTTAGCTAACAGATTATGTTTGGTATATTTTGCTCAGCTCTGTTCACTGAGCCGAATAATTAAGGAATACCTAATAGTTTCAACAAATCAGATTCTTGACTCTATTAGGAAAAGTTACAGGAGATGTATGGTTTTGCCGTCAGTTATGATTTATTTCAAGATTTCTGTCACTGATATTTGTAGACTGTACATCCTATTTAGAATATTACATGCTACTTTGTTCTTATAACTTAAGAATTTAGCTCCTAAAAAGTTATACTATCCAATTATGTTGTTGAATCCATTATTTAAATGGGAAGGGGAGAAGTGATGGTAGAGGTCTAGAGTGTCAAATATGGCAAACTCATTTTCTAATTGCAATTACAGTGATAAGAAAGATACTTATCTTTCTGAGTTAGTTGATAGTTTCCTTGCAGACTGACAAAAATACACAGTTGATTACCGAGCAGCATCTAAAGAATGAACAAGGGATCCCTGGGTGGTGCAGCGGTTTGGCGCCTGCCTTTGGCCCAGGGCGCGATCCTGGAGACCCGGGATCGAGTCCCATGTCGGGCTCCCGGTGCATGGAGCCTGCTTCTCCCTCTGCCTGTGTCTCAGCCTCTCTCCTCTCTCTGTGTGACTATCATAAATAAATAAAAATTTAAAAAAAAAAAAAAAAAAAAAAAAAAAAAAAAAAAAAATAAAGAATGAACAAGTTTGCTAGTGATCACCAAGAGGAGGGACAGTCTGTTCTTCTATCACCAGCTGGACCCATCAGTCACACAAATGTTCATGAACTTTGCCTTTGCTTAAGAAATGCAAACTATTTTTTGAAGTTAATATACCCATATGCGAAATCAGAATAAATTATAGCTGGCAACAACCACTAATATATGAAAGGATAAAACAAAAGCTCAATGGCCAGGTATAAAGCAACTACATCCTTGCCCTGAGAAACAGATCTTCACTGATAACACAGGGTTAGAGGTAACTCCTGATTGCTGTGAAATTTATACCAGCATTTCTGCATGTAGTGCAAACTGTGTTTCTTAATAAACCAGTCCAGTTATTCTTTATTTACATTATAAAAATTCATGCTGTAAGAGAAACACCTTTCATCAGTGCTTTGCATATGTTTTTACAAAACAGAAATGTTTACTCTCTTATGTTATTACTGCTTCATCCTTTAGCACATCTTGATATATGTCTACTATGTGCCAGGAATATCTTGCATCAGAATCCCCTGGCAGGCTTATTATAACACAAATTGTTGTATCCCCACTTCCAGAGTTTGTGATATGATAGATAAGGAGAAGGGCATGAAAATTTGTACTTTGGATCCTAACAAGTTTCTAACAATTTCCCAGGTGATACTGATCCTGCTGGTCTAGAAAACCACTCTCCTGTGGGTAGGAGTTACAGGACAAGGAGGACATAGCTTCGTTCCTCATCAAATCTACATTCTAGTAGAAAAGACTTGAACATATTAGTAGAAATAGGAACCTCCCCATTATTATCTTAAGGAAAATTACCTGAATTGCATTCACATACATACTATAACACCATTTCCCCTGGGCAGCTTGATTTTCCAATTCTCCATGTTTTCATGGCTAGATTCCTATGCCTGCTGTACTAACCAAACACAAGGCACTAAATCACCTGGATGCCACATCTGGGCAGGTTTCAAGGGTAAGATAAATCAATCAGATGCACCGATTTCTTGTTCGGACCCTAAAATGGCTAGATTATATTACACAGAAGCCTGTCTTTTAAAGTTTTAAGAATTTAATTTCTCTCCTCTGGTTTCTCAGCTTACTCATGCTGGTGGCAGGTCCTCCACTCAGGGGTCAGCAGGAACTGCATTGAATTCCCTGGGAAACATGCCTCTGTATCGCTGTCTTCAGGCTCAGGCTCCACCTCTGCACTGAGTTCACACAGGTGGGGACAGAAGTCTATACCAAATAGGTGGTGCAGCTGGGGAGAAGAGGGATGCCTTCAGCTACAGATGGTTAGAGCATCTATAGGAGCCATCTAGAAATTCCTGTTGCTCCAGCTTCAATATTTCATGTGTCTGGGGTGAAACTAGGCCTTCCGTTCACTCATTACTGAGGTCCAGAATGTCTCAGACCCAAACTTGTCCAAGAAATAACCATAGACAGGAATCTCAGAGTCATCTTTTCTGCAGGTGAGATGAAACTTGGGAGAAAACTGAAAAGTTGAATTTGAATATCCTATCATAGGTCGTTTGATAGACTAAGAAAAAATTAATTTTCTGGAGAAGTGTCATGACTAAAATTACATTCATTCCTTTTATGGTTAGTAGCTCCACACATAAAATCTTTTGAGTGATGTACTCACAGGCAGAGGAGGAAGCATATTGTGGGAGCCATCCGCCAGGTGTCTCAACCGCAGTCCCCTGGGGATCTGTAGTCAGTGGCTAGGCTTTGGCCCATTTTACCAGGTAGAGCGATGTGTATCATCCCATTCTGTTACAACTACATTCTCCTTTTCTATGTACGTTGGAAATGACATCACAGTATATCTCCTCAACCCACAGTCCATAAATAGAACTAACCCAGGAGTAAAAATACTGTTAGGCAGCAGATTTGGATCCTGGCCTTAGCAATGCTGATTTCATAACATAATTATGGAGCATATAGAAAATAAATGTTTATGGATATTCCTGTAGCACCTAGCAGAGGCCTGTGTGTGCAAAATAAGCAGACAGGTACCTTTTCATTGAATGTGACTTCTTTCATTATACCCACCAGCCACTGTGGATCCAATTTAATGCCAAATACAAGGTAGTTAACATCTGGAAGGCTAAGTCTGAAAGGGTTAAGTGTCAACATTCCACTCAGAGCTTGGGAGGCTCTCTATTTCACCAAACTCTTTGTGAAATCTTATTGCTATGAATTTGGTCAGGTTCCTTGCTCTGTCTATGCTCTTCATGCTTCTAGGTCAATACATTAACTTTGGTCTATGTCAGATGCCAACTCCTCTATTTAGCCCACTCTAATTTCTTCAGAACTGCTGCAGAACTTTATCTGCATATTTTTATGATTTTTATTAGTCTTTACTTCTTATACTACTTATGTACTGATTGTATAGCCTGTGGATTCTTGGAGAAGAAAAAGATCTACATCTTTCTCAATCAAAACTGTATCTGGCAACACAACCTAACATTCAAAGAAAGATTTTTCTGCCGATTATAAAATAAAGGCAGACTTAAACTGTCTGAGAATATTAATTTGAGTATAATTTATGTGAAATAAATGGCCAGCTACTTACATGGAAAATAGAATAATTTAGAGATTTCATAAGAAGACAAAGGACTACCAAGAGGTGTACTGCACAAGCAAAAAATTAATAATTTATTTAAAATAAATATGAAATATATAAGTCCATTATCTCCTCTCTGCTCTCTGGTGCCCTTTTTAGAATTATGGACATTAATAAATACATATATATATTTATACATGTATATGTATATTTATATACGTATATATGTATACTCACTATATGTGATAACATTATACATATTCATATACATATAGAGGGCCTGGGTTGGTATTCAGATATGAAGAATAACGACCAATATTGTCTCTAACAACGATTTATATCTTAACCACATCTACTCTGTGGGAGCCATTAGTTTCCATTACATCCACTTGAGTTTAAAATTGCACAAATGTATTTACCTTTCTTTAGTCAATAATTGCAAAGAAAACAGACTGGTCAGGGAAAGACCATGTGGTATCTGACAAACAATAAAACAACATAGGATAACCAATGACTACTTCTAGTCCTGTGACATCTTAATATCTTTAACCACCACACACATATGCTAGTCATAGGAGCTATTTTGTCGCAATTCATACCTCTTAGAACCAACTAGAATATAATTGTTGCTATGAGTTGGACAAGTTAACCATTGTGCCACGGTAATACAACAAAACTATTATTTTTCTTCCCGAAGAAAGATCAGAAGGGGAATGTTTTAAGTGTAATTAGTCCTCCGGAGTTTCCTGGTACTAACTAGGATACACCTTCAGAAACGGCACCAAATTTGAAAAAGTCACTCTCCAAAGACACTTGGTCCAGTAGAAACCTACACAGCCGACAATAGCAGAAGTGCCTATTTTTTAGAGTACTTAGCAAGAAAGAGCATTATATGTGCATCAGTGTCCAGAACAAAGTCCCCGTTCCTATCAAGAAGAGCAGGTGTGATCTATGTAGACTAAATACGGTGGCTAGGATTCACCTTATAAAAAATACCAATGGAACGTAAGAGATTCTAATAAAACTGCAGTCTATTCAGGTAGGTATCACTGTGTGGCAGAAATTTGTGTCCTCATAAATCAGGTATATTACCTTAAGAAGTGGAAAGGCAAATTAAGCCTCCTGTTGGCAGTGACCCCAATCTCCAGTGCCCTCCAGGGAAGGTTATGCCTTGAATACCATACACAGGGCTGGGGTGGTGTTGTTCACATTAGGAGATTTTCTCTGTTCACTGTCCTAATGCCAATCACTTCTTCCCTATGGTGGAGATATTTCAAGCAGCATCCGCCAGGCAACATTTCTATGGCTGGAAAAGTTCGACAGGAAACTTCAAACTACCACTAGAGAAAAACACGGACCAAGCTGACAGCATGAAAACAGAAAGGAGAGAAAGAGAAGGAGGGAGAGAGGGAGAAAGGGAGGGAGGGACAGAGAGAGGCTACTTGGGGCTGCTATTTGGGGAGCAACTATAGAAATGATTCCTGGCAGTGAGAAGAGCAGACCTCACATAGTCAACAAGTGCTATGAAGCACTTACTATTGAAGTCCAAGTGCTGCAAACAGAAAAACTGCTGCCTCCCAAACTGTGTAAAGTTTGTCAAAGAAGAGCACAAGCCATCTGTGAAGAACCTGGTACATGTTTAAGAAGCTCACTCAATAATACAGAATCAAGAAGATGGGATAAGGGGCAGCTCAGAGACGCTCCTCTCCACATCGGACAAGAGGTTCCAGAAGTAGCAGTGGGGAGCAGCTGAGGCTTCCAAAGACCTCTCCCATCCCTCGTCCTCACATGCATACGGTCTGCATAAATCTGGAAGATACAGATCCATGTTAACTTAACTGCATTCCCAGTGTGTGACTTCTGGTAGACTGTGAGTTTGGTGATTCTCTGTCATTTCTAGGGATATAAGTCTGGAATAAAATGATGATTTTGGATATAATTACAGATACACATTTTAATGGTAAGGGTCTCCAATGGCACCTATGGTTTTCAGCTCCCTGGGGAAGGAGTTGGAGCACTCAGATCTCCTCACCCTGGGAATGAAATGACCATGAAGATCAACCCAGGGTCATGGCTGATTCAAAATACACTAGGAAACGGCCTACACAGGGCTCTCTTGAGGAATGCATTAGGCAAGGAATTGGGTTGCTTTGAATTAGTCCCACAGAAAGAATTACTGAGACTTGGATAATAAAACTAAATGCGGGGACAAGACCCAGTCCTGAGGGTCATTCCATCAAGGAGGAAAGGAACAGTCTTTCTGACGCTGGATGCTATGGCAGCTACAGCCAGTCTCACCCTCTCTCAACTCTGCTCCCCACACCCTTCTCTGCGTCCTCTACTAATAACACGAAACACATTTTTCTCCTGGATCCACTTCAGGAAAAGCCAATCCTACTCTATAGAAAGCCCCTTTAAAAGGCGAAGTCACCACTTTTAAAATGGCAAAATCCTCCTTCAGTAGAGGTCTAAAAATCAGGCCAAAATCGCCACAAGCAGTTAAGTTTGCTTAAGATTAAATAGGGTTGAATAAACGATCTCTGCAGAGTGGGGTCCCCATTGTCTTTTCTCTGCGAGTCCTGTGGCTTCTAACACTTGGTACCTTCCAGTAGCACTGACCTTGAACCACACTTTTCATCTGCACTGGGGTTTCCCAGAGGCTGTTGTAAATATCCTTCCATGGGATAGAAATCCACTCTCCTTGTGCAGACTTTCCTGATTGAACATTTTCCTTGCTGTATGCATTAGGAAAAACATTTTGTGCATGCACGCACAAAGGTGGGGGTTTGGGCGGTGGCTACCCACCTCCGTGACACTTATTGGTGTGGGATCTTCCTTGGCATCCTGCCTTTAGCTTCTACAGAGTATAAGGAGTTGCTTTTACATCTGTGGATTCACTACCTCCATGTCACTAATCCCCAGATGATGTTGCATCCCCGTTTACCCCCCTAGGTAGACACTTCAGTTGCATGCCTTAGCTAGCCTGAGTGATGGCATTTGTACCCCACACTGGGCTTAATCAAAGTAGGTTTTCTCTTTCCTTCTGTGAAGTCAGCAGTGTTGTTCTAGCACAGCGACTTAAACTGCATGCGTGTATACCTTCAGGAGTTCAGGCGCAAGTGGGTTGGAATTGGATCGCGCTCCCTCAAAAGCCAGAAATAGAAGCTTAGAGAATGAGCACAATGATTAAATTTAGAACTTGCAAGTAGGAGGTAGATTTCCTACTCCCTGCACGCAGCACGTCTTTTGTGGTGTGCATTTGAAGGTAAGAAAGGTAAGACTCAGAAAGGCAAAAAAAGGGATCCCTGGGTGGCACAGTGGTTTGGCGCCTGCCTTTGGCCCAGGGTGTGATCCTGGAGACCCGGGATCGAATCCCATGTTGGGCTCCCGGTGAATGGAGCCTACTTCTCCCTCTGCCTGTGTCTCTGCCTCTCTCTCTCTCTCTCTCTCTATCATAAATAAATTAAAAAAAAGAAAGGCAAAAAAATAAAAAAGGCAGGAATACTATGAAAAATACCTGAATGTAGACAATTAAATGGAAAATAAGGTGAAGAGGATACACTTGTTAAATACATGGACAAACAGTATATCTGGAGAGTTAAGAGAAATAAGAATTAAGAGAAAATGGCCAATTTGGTTATAAATCAGTTGAGTCATTATCTCTACATCTTATACAACAATATACTAAACAGTGACTTGAAACCTTAAAAACTGAGCCACCCACTTACAAGAATACTCCATTTTAAGTCTGTAAAATGCTAATATTAACAGTACGTAGGGGTGCCTGGGTGGCTCAGTTGGTTGAGCATCTGACTTAATTTTGGCTCCGGTTGTGATCCCAGGGTCCTGGGCCTGAGCCCCCCCCAAGGGGCTCCCACTGGGTGTGGAGCCTGCTGAAGATTCTCTCTCTCCCTCTGCCCCTCCTCCCCGCCCAGGTGTGCTCGCTTGCTCTATTTAGAAAACAAGTAGTACCTAAATAACTTTCCTTCCTGACTGTAGGTGATGCTGCTTTTGCTGTATCTTGCAGGAAAAACAAGTGAAAGTGAGTGTGGACCCAGAGCTCTACATCATTTCTTTGCTTTTCCTTTAAAAGCTTTCAGTGGCCATCCCGTATCTACAACAGGACTCATGTTTACCCAGTGATTTCGTTCATATTATCGTTTGCAGTTGGTGACCACCAATAGTAAAATTTTGCAGAATTAGTACTGTTCCAATTTCACACATATTTCTGTGGCCAGGAAAAGGACACGCAACTTAAACTTATTTTACAACTATTTAGTCAGGTAGCATTAGCCAATTTATATACATGGACTTTTGTTCATTTAATAAAAAAAAATTTGGATGTAATATTTTATTTCCTATCTCATAAGATTCCAAAATATCAAATTGTAAAATGTAATAAGCCCTTATATCTAAATAACTGTAAAATACCTTCAATTATTAAAATCTTTGTTCTAATGTTTCTTTATTAACTAATCAGGTGAATAACTGTAGCTGTTAGGTAAATGTAGACTATTTATAAGACAAATTCCTAGGAGAATTGATTAAGAAAAAAATTTCAAAAATTATAGCTGTGTATACAGTATTGATTAAGAAGTGTGTGGAACAATTTAATGACATATATCAGTTATACAGAATTATATGATTTATAGTGAAGTACACTCATTTCTTCTTTTACTTAAAAAATCAAGAGCAATTATAATAAATTACTCTTCATTTGATCAGAAAATGTGTCTACACTGAAAGCACGCACTATTATCAGTCTACTGTTGACTATGAAATTATCCAAAATAATTTAACACATTAAATTTTATCCCTTTGCTCCAAATAAAAATATACAGTAATTCAGAAAATTGCCTTAGAGAAGAAGATGTATTGACTAATATGTATAACATTCTAGGGAATTTGTCTTTTTTTGGAAAGATAAACATTGATACGAATGCAGTAACATAATTGGAGTTTAATATTCCTAAAACTTAACTTAATGTCCTTATTAAAAAGTAGATGTGCTTTATTTATCCATCCCCATGTTATTGGACACTTAGATTTTCTCCAATTTCCTATGTCACAGTCTTTGTCATCAATGAACACTTGTGTTCTATAATAAATTTGTGATCTTACCACCACTTGAAATCTATGCTCACAGCTGGTAATACTAAGTCAAAAATTAAGAGTTTTTTAAATCCTCTAATGTGACTTGGTTTTCAGAAGTTTTATACTTTGTAATACCCTCTCTATATGTTCTCATTCACCACACCTTTCCAGCCTGGTACTATTATTTTATAATTACGGTTTTATTAAATAGAGAATCCAAAAACCATATCATGTTCTTACTTGATTTGTTGGATTATTGATGAAGTTGGACAGATTTCTGGATGAAATTTCTATATAAATTCTTTTGCTTATTTTTTCTAACAGAATTTGATAGTTTTCTATTATGGTGTGATCCCCAATATACTGAAAATATTAAATCTTAGTCTACAATATTTGTTGTTGATATTCCTTACAGTCTACCTAATCGACTTGGAAATTGTTTAGGTTATTTGATCCAGTAAAATTATCTTGTAAATGTAAACAATGTCTTCATTTCTTTAATTGTTCTTATATGTTTAAAAATATCTATAAGCTATCAGCTTGAAATTTACCTGTATTTTCTTCTTATTTAAAATGTTTGTTTATATGTGTATTTCATCCACCATTAATTTTGTTTAATAGTAGGAGGTAAGAATTACTTTTTTTCCCCAAAAATATAATCCATGATCCAGATATTGTCTGGTCTGGTGAGCTTTCTTTTTCCAATTAGTTGTGCTGCTGCCTCATGTATCAGAAACTAAATCCCAAAGCAAAAGTTCTTTTACTTATGAAAGTTTAGTTTCCAAAAGATGCTTCTAGGTTCATTTGTTAGAATTGAACAAATTCTAACAAATTTTGAAAAATTGAACATGATTGAACAAATGTAGGTTGGCAGAGATAGTGTATCTTTATTCTATATGTAGTTCTGATTTTAGTTACAAAAATCTAGATGGAAGACTTTTTTTAAAGATGTATTCATTCATTCATTCATTCATTCATTCATTCATTCATGAGAGACACAGAGACAGGCAGAGACACAGACAGAGGGAGAAGCAGGCTCCACGCAGGGAGCCTGATGTGGGATTTGATCCCAGGACCCCGGCGTCACGCCCTAGGCCCCCCAGGGGCCCCAGAGAAGGAAGCAGTTCTTAATGAAGGGAGAGTCTACAAAGAGCAACATTATCTGTGCTTCTTAAATGCACATCTACAGAGATTTATTTCCATCTATCAAGACCTATAAGAATGCTGTGCAGTGTTAGTTAGTTTTAGAAAGGGTAGGAATTGCAGGATATATAAAACTTGGAGCTCTTCGTAACCATATTTTTGTCAGGTAGAGAAAAATGACTAAATTAAATGTATCTTGAATTCCTGGGATAAATTCAAAATACACTTGCTGCACCATATATGTTATTACCTCAAACGACTTGCTAATCTTTTGACATTGACATTTACAACTGATTTTTTAAAAATTTACATTATGCCTAGTTTTGAAATTCTTTCATCACAAAGAATTGAGAAGTGAGTCCTCTTTTAAGGGGTATATCTCTGGACCATTGTGGGTGAGACTGGAATTACACGTTTCTTGCATTTTCAGTGTTTGGCAAATCAGTTTGTGAATGGTATTTTATTGTGAGTTGTTTTATTGTGGATTCAGTTTATTTAATATTATGTATTTATCCCATTTTTGTTAATCCCTTTGGTGGCAGTATTATTTCCTTATGAATTTATCCACTGAAGGTGCATTTTCAAATGTAATGTGATAAAGATAATAATACTTTATGTAATTAGTCTAAAAACTAACCTTTTGTTTTCAAACTTATTTTATCTTTTTTTCTAATTCATTAATTTTTGCTCTTGTTTCCCTTCCCTTCATATTCATTTTTTCCCATTATTTGAAAAATAATTAAAATTCTAGGGGATCCCTGGGTGGCGCAGTGGTTTGGTGCCTGCCTTTGGCCCAGAGCGTGATCCCAGAGGCCCAGGATCGAATCCCACGTTGGGCTCCCGGTGCATGGAGCCTGCTTCTCCCTCTGCCTGTGTCTCTTCCTCTCTCTCTCTCTCTGTGACTATCATAAATAAATAAAAAAATTTAAAAAAATAAAATTCTATCTTTAATCCCTTCACTTTTAGCCTTTTTTTCTTTCCCAAAATAAGTACTTAAATTTATGTGTCCCTCTGAGTCCTGCTATAAAGTCATCCTGCAAGGTAAATGATACATAATTATTATTTTTCTTTTTTTTTTTTTTAGTTTTAAGGATGTTCTAATATTCATTATTTCTGAAGCCATGATTTATCTATATTTTTATTTATGGTTTAAGTCCATTATGTTCAGACCACATATCTAAATTATAGCAATAATCTTTATTAGCAGATTCTGTGTTTGCATATTTGTTTACTTGCCAAATCAATACTCATGGTTCTTTCACAGTCGCTCATGGATGTGTGCAGAGTGGGAAAAATTTGAGTCTACAAATGTGCACATTCCTAATTGAGACTGACCAGGGATACGCGCTGGTTTTCTGTTTCAGGTCTTATACTGTTAATACATGTCTTTCTTGTGATTTACTTAGGGGCACATGTTTTGCATTCCTGTGCTTTTTGTTGGTGATTTCACTTAAATGGCCCCCAAATATACTGCTGAAGTGTCTAGTGGTCCTGAGCACAAGACTGTGACATGCCTTATGGATGAAATATGTGCTACATAAGCTCCATTCATGCACAGGTTATGCAGCATTTGGATGTGAGTTCAATATCAATAAATCAATACATATATTAAACAAGTTTTTCTTTCTAAAGAAACACACATAAAACAAGGTTGTGTCTTGCTTGGTTGACAAAAATTTGTAACCGGAGGTTGACATGAACCCACCTCTGTTTCCTGTAGGAGCAACGGTTTAGTATTCACTAATTCAGTATCTGCAAACGTTTATAGAACATGAGCACGATAAATAATGAGAATAGACTGTACTTTGAGACTTGAAACTTATATTGTGTATATACACGGATTTACTTTTAATAAATATTCTATGAATGCTGGTATAGTACATATCTGATTGATTTTGATTTGTGGATGTGTTTTTCTATACATGCCATTGATATTGAATCTGCTAAGTGATATGCAAGTAGTCTATATTCCAATTTTTTTTCTCTGATTATCAAGTGTAAAAATCAGTATGTAATCATTTTCACAACTTCTATCAAAATTCTCATTTTGTATGTTTTGATGCTATTAGTATAGAGTATAGAGATTTACAAACTCGTCTTTATGGTTCTTTTAACATTTTATATTTAATAGTACCTAAATTCTCTTCATCAAAAACTTTTTTTTGTTTTCTTTAAATGTTTTTGCATGTGGTAATTATAACAGATGTACCAGATTTATTTGTAATTCCTGTTATGGCTTTGTCTATTCTGTAAACTTGAATTTTATTGAAAAAAAGTAAATATATAAAAATGCATCTCTGTAACAGATGTCTTAAAGAATACTGGTAATCTTTGTTTTTTTACTGGAATATTTAGGTTTTTGGCAATAAAAAAAGTAAATATATAAATGCATCTCTGTAACAGATGTCTTAAAGAATACTGGTAATCTTTGTTTTTTTACTGGAATATTTAGGTTTTTGGCATCATTTTATGTTTAGTTTTATGGTGTATCCAGTATTTTGCATACTTTCTTTTTTATTCACCTCCCATTTTTGTCAGAGTATTTTGTTCACTATATGACTTTTCAAGTAAGTAAATATCTTTAAATTCACATAAAATTAATTCATCTTACTTTGTTTTATTACCTGATTTTGGGTATTCAGTTCACTTTTTCTGTTGCATCCCTGACGCAGAGAACAGAGTTAATTATATTTCTCTGTTCAAGAAACACTGTCTCCCTCAGACCATGGAAACGATCTTTTTTTTCTTTTTTTCATTATATTGTTCCCCTTCAGCAGAGATCACTATATCTTTCCTTTTCCCACAGGTAATGCATTTTATTATTTTATATACTTCTGAAATATATACTATTGAATTTTGCTTATTTTAATTCACATAAATGTTATTGTTTTAGAAATCATCCTGTGATACTATTTAATGATAATTTTTAAGTGTACTCATTTATCTCTTTTTATATATTACATACATAGAAAACATCTAGTAGTTGTAATGTATTTTCTGGTGGTTCACAGGAATTTCACATAATTATTAATGTCCTGTCAAATCTAGACATTTTAAATATCTTCTGCTGTGTCACACACATGTTAACTAAATGCCTTTTTTGGATGGAAACCCTTACATCTGATGTAATAAGATCCATCAATGTTTCACATTCAGATTGCATTTTTAGAGTCTTGTTAAAAAATCTTTCCATATTCTAGAATCACATAGATATTTTCCTATTTGATTCTATTAACTTTATGGTTTTGTTGTTCAAATTTAGGTATTTAACACAACTGGAGTTGAAGATATAAATTATAAGCTAAATGTTTGACTTTGTATTTCTCCATATATGTCCAAGGTCCCCACATTCACATTTGTTTGTTTCAGAATTATCATTATATTCTATTAATTCATTTATCCACTTGGGTTCTATTTTATGACTACCTTTTTATTATGTGTAGTAGCTATTTAAGTGTCCTTGTCTATGATCTATTTTTTTCTTATGTTATTCTAAAATTCCCCTGGCTATTCGGGGTCTTTTCTGATTCCACACAAATCTAAAATAATTTGTTTCAACTCTCTGAAGCAAGTCCATGGTATTTTGATAGGGATTGCATTAAATGTGTAAATTGCCTTGGGTAACATTGAGGTTTTCACAATATTAATTCTGCCAATCCATGAGCATGGAATATTTTTCCATCTCTTTGTGTCTTCCTCAATTTCTTTCAGAAGTGTCCTGTAGTTTTTAGGGTATAGATCCTTTACCTCTTTGGTTAGGTTTATTCCTAGGTATCTGATGCTTTTGGGTGCAACTGTAAATGGGATTGACTCCTTAATTTCTCTTCTTCAGTCTCATTGTTAGTGTATAGAAATGCCACTGATTTCTGGGCATTGATTTTGTATCCTGCCACGTTTGCCAAATTGCTGTATGAGATCTAGCAAACTTGGGGTGGAGGCTTTTGGGTTTTCTATGTAGAGTATCATGTCATTCGGCAAAGAGGGAGAGGTTGACTTCTTCTTTGCCAATTCGAATGCCTTTAATGTCTTTTGTTGTCTGATTGCAGAGGCTAGGACTTCCAGTACTATGTTGAATAGCAGTGGTGAGAGTGGACATCCCTGTCTTGTTCCTGATCTTAGGGGAAAGGTTCCCAGTGCTTCCCCATTGAGAGTGATATTTGCCGTGGGCTTTTCCTACATGGCTTTTAGATGTTGAGGAATGTTCCCTCTATCCCTACACTCTGAAGAGTTTTGATCAGGAATGGATGCTGTATTTTGTCAAATGCTTTCTCTGCATCTAATGAGAGGATCCTATGGTTCTTGGTTTTCTCTTGCTGATATAATGAATCACATTGTATGTTTTACGAGTGTTGAACCAGTCTTGTGTCCCGGGGATAAATCCTTTTTGGTCATGGTGAATAATTTTCTTAATGTACTATTGGATCCTGTTTGCTAGTGTCTTGTTGAGAATTTGTGCATCCATGTTCATCAGGTATATTGATCTATAATTCTCCTTTTTGGTGGAGTCTTTGGTTTTGGAATTAAGGTGATGCTGGCCTTATAGAATAAATTTGGAAGTACTCCATCTCTTTCTATCTTTCCAAACAGCTTTAGCAGAATAGGTATGGTTTCTTCTTTAAACGTTTTATAGAATTCCCCAGGGAAGCCATCGGGCCCTGGACTTTTGTGTCTTGGGAGGTTTTTGATGACTGCTTCAATTTCCTCCCTGGTTATTTGCCTGTTCAGGTATTCTATTTCTTCCTGTTCCAGTTTTGGTAGTTTGTGGCTTTCCAGAAATGCGTCCATTTCTTCTAGATTGCCTAATTTATTGGCATATAGCTGTTCATAAAATGTTTTTAAAATCGTTTGTATTTCCTTGGTGTTGGTCGTGATCTCTCCTTTGTCATTCATGATTTTCTTAATTTGAGTCTTCTCTCTGTTCTTTTTAATAAGGCTGGCTAATGGTTTATCTATCATTAATTCTTTCAAAGAACCAACTCCTGGTTTTGTTGATCTGTTCCACCGTTCTTCTGGTCTCTATTTCGTTGAGTTCTGCTCGAATCTTTATTAACTCTCTTCTCCTGATGGGCGTAGGATCTATTTGGCTGTTTTTTCTCTAGCTCCTTTAGGTGTAAGGTTAGCTTTTGTATTTAAGTTCTTTCCAGTTTTTTGATGGATGTTTGTATTGCAATGTATTTCCCCGTCAGGACTGCTTTTGCTGCATCCCAAAGATTTTGAACAGTTGTATCTTCATTCTCATTAGTTTCCATGAATCTTTTTAATTCTTCCTTAATTTCCTGGTTGACCCTTTCATCCTTTAGCAGGATGGTCCTTAACCTCCACGTGTTTGAGGTCCTTCCAAACTTCTTGTTGTGATTTAGTTCTAATTTCAAGGCATTATGGTCTGAGAATATGCAGGGGACGATCCCAATCTTTTGGTATCGGTTCAGACCCGATTTGTGACCCAGTATGTGGTCTATTCTAGAGAAAGTTCCATGTGCACTTGAGAAGAATGTGTATTCAGCTGAGTTTGGATGTAAACTTCTGTAGATTTCTGTTAAATCCATCTGGTCCAGTGTATCATTTAAAGCTCTCGTTTCTTTGGAGACGTTGTGTTTAGAAGTCCTATCGAGTGTAGAAAGCGCTCGACTGAAGTCACCAAGTATAAGTGTATTACTATCTAAGTATGGCTTAACTTTGGTTATTAATTGATTGATATATTTGGCAGCTCCCATATTCGGGGCAAATAGATGGGTCCTGCTTTTTTATCCAGTCTGAAACCCTGCGCCTTTTGATGGGGTCATTAAGCTTGTTCACATTCAGTTACTATTGAAAGATAGGAGTTTAGTGTCATAGTGATATTTATTCAGTCATTGCTTTTGTGGATTGTTCCATTGGACTTCTACTTAAAGGGGAATTGTGAGAGTCCCCCTTAAAATTTCTTGCAGAGCTGGTTTGGAGGTCACATATTCTTTCAGCTCCTGCCTGTCTTGGAAGCTCTTTGTCTCTCCTTCCATCCTGAATGGGAACCTTGCTGGATAAAGTATTCTTGGTTGCATGTTTTCCTCATTTAGGACCCCGAATATATCCTTCCAGCCCTTTCTGGCTTGCCAGGGCTCTGTGGAGAGATCTGCTATTACCCTAATACTCCTCCCCATAAAAGTCAGGGATTTCTTGTCTCTTGCTGCTTTAAGGATCTTCTCTTTATCTTTGGAATTTGCAAGCTTAACTATTAAATGTTGAGGTGTTGAACGGTTTTTATTGATTTTAGGGGGGGATCTCTCAATCTCCTGGATCTGAATGCCTGTTTCCCTTCCCAGATTAGGAAAGTTTTCAGCTATGATTTGTTCAAATACATATTCTGGACCTCTGTTCCTTTCAGTGCCCTTGGGAACCCCAATTAAATGTAGGTTTTTCTTCCTCAGGCTGTCATTTATTTCCTTTAATCTATCTTCATGGTCTTTTAATTTTGTGTCTCTTTTTTCCTCAGTTTCCCTCTTTGCCATCCACTTGTCTTCTATGTCACCCACTCGTTCTTCCACCTTGTTGACCCTCGTCGTTAGGGCTTCTAGTTTGGATTGCATCTCATTCAATTGATTTTAAATTTCTGCTTGATTAGATCTAAACTCTG
>NW_023331461.1:0-39564 GCF_011100685.1 Canis lupus familiaris
AATGAATCGATCGAATGAATCAAACGTCGATCGAAAAGAATCTAATCAAATCGAACAGAATCGAATCGAAAAAAATTGAATCGAATCGAAATGAATCGAATCAAAAATAATTGAATCAAATTGAATCGACACGAATTGAATCGAAAATACTCGAATCGAATCACATCGAAACGATTCGAATCGAAAATAAACGAATCGAAATGAATTGAATCGAAAATAATCGAATCGAATCTAATCGAAACGAATAGAACTGAAATAATCGAATCGAATCAACTCGAAAATAATCGAATCAAATCGAATCAAAACGAATCGAATCAAAAATAATCGAATCGAAACGAATCGAATAGAAAATAATCGAATCGAATCGAATCAAAAATAATCGAATTGAAACGAATGGAACCGAATCGAAACGAATTGAATCGAAAATAATCTAATGAATCTAATCGAAATGAATAGAACGGAAAATAATCGAATCGAATCGACTCGAAACGAATTGAATCAAAAGTAATCGAATGGAATCGAATCGAATCGAAAATAACCAAATCGAAAGGAATTGAATCGAAAATAATCGAATTGAATAGAATCGAAACAATTTGAATAAAAAATAATCGAATGGAATCGAAACGAATAAAAAATAATCGAATCGAATCGAAATGATTCGAATAGAAAATAATCGAATCGAAATGAATTGAATAAAAAATCAAATCGAATCGAATCAAAACAAATCTAAAATAATCGAATTGAATTGAATCAAAAAGAATAGAATCGAAATGATCGAATCAAAAATAATCGAATCAGGGATCCCTGGGTGGCGCAGCGGTTTGACGCCTGCCTTTGGCCCAGGGCGCGATCCTGGAGACCCGTATTGAGTCCCACATCGGGCTCCTGGTGCATGGAGCCTGCTTCTCCCTCTGCCTATGTCTCTGCCTCTCTCTCTCTCTCTGTGACTATCATAAATAAATTAAAAAAACATATATCTTTAAAAAAATAATCGAATCGAATCAAATCGAAAATAATCGATTCGAATTGAAAATAATCGAATCGAATCGAATTGAAACGAATCGAATCGAAAATAATCGAATCAAAACGAATCGAAATGAATCGAATCAAAAATAATTGAATCGATTCAAATCGAAACGAATTTAATCGAAAATACTCGAATCGAATCGAATCGATACGAATCAATCGAAAATAAACGAATCGAAACGAGTCGAATCGAAAATAATAGACTCGAATCGAATAAAAATAATCGAGTCGAATCGAATTGAAACGATTCGAATCGAAACGAATAGAACCAAAAATAATCGAATCGAATCAACTCGAATATAATCGAATCGAATCGAATCGAAACGAATCGAATCAAAAATATTCGAATCGAAACGAATCGAATAGAAAATAATCGAATCTAATTGAAAATAATCGATTCGAATAGACTACAATCGAAAATAATGGAATTGAATTGAATTGAATCGAAAATAATTGAATCGAATCGAATCAAATCGAAGAGAATCGAATCGGAAAAGATCAAATCGAATTGAATCGAAAAGAATCGAATCAAATCGAAAAGGATCGAATCGAATCATATCGAATGGAAAGAATCAAATCAAATCGAAAAAATTGAATCGAATCGAAAAGAATCGTAAAAAATCTAATAAAAAAGAATTGAATCGAATCGAAAATATCGAATCGAATGGAAAAGAATCGAATCGGAAAGAATTGAATGGAAAAGAATCGAATCGAAAGAATTGAATCGAATCGAAAAGGATCGAATCGAATCAAATTGAATAGAAATGAATCGAATCGAAAAGAATCGAATCGAATTGAATCGAAAAGAAATCAAATCGAATCGAAAATAATTGAATCCAAATGAATCGAATCGATTTGAATTGAATCGAAAAGAATCAAATCGAATTGAATCAAAAAGAATCGAATTGAATCAGAAAGAATCGAATCGAAAAGAGTCAAATCGAATCAAATCGAAGAGAACTGAATCGAATCAAATCGAAAAGAATCGAATTGAAAAGAATCGAATAGAATAGATTCAAATCGAATCGAAAAGAATCGAATCAAAATAATCAAATCAAAATGAATCGAAAAGAACTGAATCGAACCAAATCGAAAAGAATCGAATTGAAAATAATCGAATAGAATAGATTCAAATCAAACTGAATCGAATCAAAAAGAATTGAATCGAATCGAATCAAATCGAATTGAAAAGAATCTATTCGAATCAAAAAGAATCAAATCGAAAGAATAGAATAGAATCGAAAAGAATCGAATCGAAAAAAATCAAATCAAATCAAATCTAAAGAAACGAATTGAATTGAATCGAAAAGAATCAAATCGAATCGAAAAGAATCGAACTGAATCGAATCGAATCGAAAAGAATCGAATTGAATCGAATCGAATCGAATCAGATCCAAAAAAATCGAATCGAATCACACCGAATCCAAAGAATCGAATTGAATGGAAGTGAAAAGAATCGAATCGAATCAAATCGAATTGAATCGAAAAGAATCGAATCGAATCGATACTAAAAGAAAGGAAGAATTGAATCGAAAAGACTCGAATTGAAAGATTTGAATCAAATCGAATCGAAACAAAAAGAATCGCATTGAATAGAATCGAAAAGAACGATTCGAAAACTATCGTTTTGAAACCAAAAAAATCGAATCGAATCGAAAATAATTAAATCAAATAAAAAAGAATCGAATAGAAAAAAATGAAATTGAAAAGAAATGAATCGAATCGAAAAGAATCGAATCAAAAAGAATCGAATCGAGAAGAATTCAATCGAAGAGTTTCGAATCGAATCGAATTAAATCAAAAATCTAATCGAACCGAAAAGATTCGAATGGAATCAAAAAATTGACTCGACTTGAATCGAAAAGAATCAAATCTAATCGAATCGAAAAGAATCGAATCCAAATGAATCTAATCGAAAAGAGTGGCATCAAAAAGAATCAAATTGTTTCAAAAAAAGAATTGAATGGAATGGAACTGAAAAATTGAATCGAATCGATTCTAAAAGAAAGGAATTTGAATCGAAAAGGCTCGAATCGAAAGATTCGAATCAAATTGAATCGAAACAAAAAGAATCGAATCGAATAGAATCGAAAAGAAACGAATTGAAAACTATCATATCGAAACGAAAAAAATCGTATCGAATGAAAAAATCAAATCGAATCGAAACAAAAAGGATCGAATCAATTCAAAATGAATAAAAAATCTAATCGAATCGAAAATAATCGAATCGAAAAGAATTGAATCGAATAGATTCGAATTGAATCGAATCGAAAGAAAATAATCGAATTGAGTCGAAAAGAATCAAATCGAAAAGAATCGAATTGAATCGAAAAGAATGGAATCGGATCGAAAAGAATCGAATCGAAAAGGATCGAATCGACGAATCGAAAAAAATCGAATCGAAAAGAATCGAATTGAATTGAATCGATTTTAAAAGAATCGAATCAAATCGAAAAGAATCGAATCGAAAGGAATCGAATCGAATCCAAACGAAACAAATCGAATCCAAATGAATCGAATCGAAAAGAGTCGATCAAAAACAATCAATTTGAAAAAAACGAATCAAATTGTATTGAAAAGAATAAAAAGAATCGAATCAAATTGAAAGGAATCGAATCGAATAAAAAAGAATCGAATCAAAAAAATCGACTCGAATCGCACCGAATCAAAAGAATCAAATCGAAAGGAAGTGAAAAGAATCGAATCGAATTCAATCGAATCGAAAAGAATTGAATCGAATCGATTCTAAAAGAAAGGAATTCGAATCGAAAAGACTCGAATCAAAAGATTCGAATCAAATCGAATCAAAACAAAAAGAATCGAATCGAATAGAATCAAAAGAAACGAATCGAAAACTATCATATCAAAACGAAAAGAATCGTATCGAATCGAATCGAATCAAAAAGGATCGAATCGATCCAAAACGAATCAAAAAGAATCAAATCGAATCGAAAATATCGAAACAAATCAAATAAAAAGAATCGAATAGAAAAAATCGAATCGAATCGAAAACAATCGAATCGAATCGAAAAGAATTGAATCAATTCGAATCAAAAACAATCGAATTGAATTGAAAAGAATTGAAGAGTTTCGGATCGAATCAAATTGAATCGAAAAGAATCTAATCGAATCGAAAAGATTCGAATAGAATCGAAAAGAGACGAATCAAAAAGAATCGAATCGAATCGAATCAAAAAGAATCGAATCGAATTGAATCGAAAAGAATCGAATCCAAATGAATCGAGTTGAAAGGAATGGAATCAAAAAGAATCGAATCGTTTAGAAAAAAACGAATCGAATTGAATCGAATCGAATTGAAAATAATCGAATCGAATTGAAAAGAATCGAATCGAATTGTAAAGAATCGAATCGAATTGAATCGAAAAGAATCAAATCTAATCGGAAAGAATCGAATCGAAAAGAATCGAATCGAATCCAAAAGTATGAATCCAAAAGAATTGAATCGAAGAGTAGAATCGAAAAGAATCGAATTGATTCAAAAAAAACCGAATCGAATCGACCTGAAAAGAATCAAATCAAAAAGAATCGAATCGAATCAAAAAGAATCGAATCGAATCAAAAAGAATCGAATTAAATCGATTTGAAAAGAAAGAAATTCGAATCGAAAAGACTCAAATCGAAAAGAATCTAATCGAATTGAATCGAAAAAAATCGAATCGAATCGCACCGAATCAAAAGAATCGAATCGAAGTGAAAATAATCGAATCAAATCGAATCAAATCAAAAAGAATTGAATCGAATCGAAAGAATCGAATTGAATCGATTCGAAAAGAAAGGAATTCAAATCAAAAAGACTCGAATAGAAAGATTCGAATCGAATTGAATCAAATCGAAAAGAATCTAATCGAATCGAATAGAAAAGAAAGGAATAGAAAACTATCGAATCGAAACGAAAAAAATCTAATCGAATCGAATCAAGAAGAATCGAATCGAAAAGAATCTAATTGAATCGAATCGAAAAGAATCGAATCCAAATGAATCGAATCGAAAAGAGTCGAATCGAAAAGAATCGAATTGATTCAAAAAAAGAACGAATCAAATGGTATCGAATCGAAAATAATCGAATCGTATCAAATCGAAAAGAGTAGAAAAGTATCGATTCGAATCAAAAAGAATCGACTCAAATTGAATCGAAAAGAATCGAATCGAATCAAATTGAATCGAAAAGAACTGAATCGAATCGAAAAGAATCTAATTGAATCGAAAAGAATCGAATCCAAATGAATTGAATCGAAAAGAGTCGAATCTAAAAGAATTGAATCGAAAAAATCGATTCGAATGGAATCAAAAAGAATCGAATCGAATCAAATCAATTTGAAAAGAAAGGAATTTGAATCGAATTGAATCGAAAAGAATCAAATAGATTTGAATTGAATTGAATTGAAAAATTTCGAAACGAATCTAATAAGATCGAATGGAAAAGAATCGAATCAAATCGAAAAGAATTGAATCGAATCGAACCGAATAGAAAATAATTGAATAGATCAAATCAAAAAGAATCGAATCGATTTGAAATGAATAGAGTAGAATCGAATTGAAGCAAAGTGAAAAGATTCGAATCGCATCAAGAATCGAAATGAATCAAATAGAATCCAAAAGAATTGAATCGAATCGAACAGTATCGAATCGAATCCAAAGAATCGAATCAAATCAAAAGAATCGAATCAAAAGAATCAAATCGAAACGAAAAGAATCCAATTGTATCGAATCAAATCGTAAACAATCAAATCGAATCGAATAGAAAAGAATCAAATTGAATTGAATCGAAAAGAATCGAATGGTATTGAATTGAATTGAAAAGAATCAAATCATATCTAATTGAATTGAAAAGAATCAAATCAAATCGAATCGAATCGAATCGAAAAGAATCGAATCGTATCGAATAGAATCGAATAGCATCGAAAAGAATCGAATCGAAAAGAATTGAATTGAAAAGAATCGAATCGAACCAAAAAGAATCGAATCGAATGCAATTGAATCAAATTGAATTGAATCGAAAAGAATTGAATTGAATCGAAAAGAATCGAATAGATTCGAATCAAATCGAATCGAAAAAATTCAAAACGAATCTAATCAGATCGAATGGAAAAGAATCGAATCGAATCGAAAAGAATTGAATCGAATCTAACCGAATCGAAAATAATCGAATAGATCGAATCAAATAGAATCGAATCGAATTGATTCGCATCGAAAAGAATTGAATTGAATGGAATTGAATCGAATCGAATTGAATCTAAAAGAATCGAATTGAATCGAATTGAATCGAAAAGAATCGAATAGATTCGAATTGAAACGAATTGAAAAAAATCAAAATGAATCGAATCAGAGTGGAAAAGAATTGAATCAAATCGAAAAGAATCGAATCGAATCGAACTGAATCGAAAAGAATCAAATAGATCGAATCAAAAAGAATCGAATCGATTCGAAATGAATCGAGTAGAATCGAATCGAAGCGAAAAGAATCAAATCGAAAAGAATCAAATTGAATCAAATTGAAAAGAATCTAATCAAATCGAAAAGAATCGAATCGAAACGAAAAGAATCGTATCGAATTGAAAAGAATCGAATTGAATCGAATCAAATCGAAAAGATCAAATCAAATCATATCGAATCAAAACGAATCAAATCGAATCGAAAAGAATCTAATCGAATTGAATCGAAAAGAATCGAATCGAATCAAAACGAATCAAATCGAATCGAAAAGTATCGAATTGAATCGAAAAGAATCGAATCGATTCGAAACGAATCGAATTGAATAGCATCGAAATGAATTGAATCAAAATGAAAAGAATAAAATCGAATCGTATCGAATGGAATCGAAAAGAATCGAATCATATCGAATTGAATCGAAAGAATCGAATCGAATAGAACCGAAAAGAATCATATCGAATCGAATCGAAGAATCGAATCGAATCTTACGTACTCGAATCAAAAAGAATCGAGTTGATTCGAATCGAAAATATCAAACCGAATCGAAAAGAATCGCATCGAAAAGAATCGATTCAAATCGAAAATAATCAAATTGAATCAAAACGATTCGAATCAATACGAAACGAATCGAATCGAAAATAATAGAATTGAATTGAACCGAATCAAAATGAAAATAATCAAATTGAATCGAATTGAAAATAATCGAATCAAATCAAATCGAAAATAATTGAATCGAATCTAATCGAAAATAATCGATTCGCATTGAATCGAATCGAAAATAATCTAATTGAATTGAATTGAAAATAATGAAATCGAATCGAAAATAATCGAATCAAAAGTAATCTTATCGAATCGAAAATAATCGAATCAAATCGAGAAAATAATTGAGCCGAATTGATTGAATTGGGAGTTGAAAATAATCAAACCGAATCGATCGAATTGAATCGAAAATAATCGAATCGAATCGAAAAGAATCGATCGAATCAAAAATAATTGGATCGAATCGAAAATAATCAAAAACGAATCCAATCAAATTTTTTTTTTTTTTTTTTTTTTAATTTTTATTTATTTATGATAGGCACACAGTGAGAGAGAGAGAGGCAGAGACACAGGCAGAGAGGAGAAGCGGCTCATGCACCGGGAGCCCGACGTGGGAGTGCGTATCCTGGGTCTCCAGGATCGCGCCCTGGGCCAAAGGCAGGCGCCACACCGCTGCGCCACCCGGGGATCCCGAAATCCAATCAAATTGAATCGAAAATAATCAAATTGAATTGAAAATGAATCAAAAATTTGAGATCGAATTGAAAGTATTCGAATCGGGGATCCCTGGGTGGCACAGCGGTTTGGCGCCTGCCTTTGGCCCAGGGCGCGATCCTGGAGACCCGGGATCAAATCCCACATCGGGCTCCCGTGCATGGAGCCTGCCTCTCCCTCTGCCTGTGTCTCTGCGCCTCTCTCTCTCTCTGTGACTATCATAAATAATAAATAAAAATTAATAAACATTATTTGAATCGAATCAAATCGAATCGAATCGAAAATAATCAAATCGAATCGAAATTAATTGCATCAATCGAATTAAATCGAAAGAATCGATTTGCATCAAATCGAATAAAAAATAATCCAATCGAATTGAATCAAAAAATAATCTAATCAAATCTAAAATAATCCAATCGAATCGAAAATAATCTAATCGATTTGATCGAATATAATCGAATTTAATCGAAAATAATCGAATCGAATCTAAAATAATCGAATCGAAAAGAATCGATTGAAAAGAAATGAATCCCATCGAATCGAATCAAAAACAATCGAGGGCAGCCCGGTGGCGCAGCGGTTTAGCGCTGCCTGCAGCCCGGGGCATGATCCTGGAGACCTGGGATCAAGTCCCACATCGGGCTTCTGCATGGAGCCTGCTTCTCCTTCCTCCTGTGTCTCTGGCCTCTCTCTATGTCTATCATACATAAATAAAAAAAAATCTTTAAAAAAATAAAAAAAAGACTTGATTCGAATCAAATCCCTAACCCTAACCCCTAACCCCTAACACTAAACCTATCCTAACCCTAACCCTTAACCCTAACCCTTAACCCTAATCGTAATACTAACCCTAAACCCTAAACCCTAACCCTAACCCGAACACTAACCCTAACTTAAGCTGTACCGTAACCCTAATCAGTACCCTAACCCTAACAAGGTACCCTAACCACAAACTGTACCCCAACCCTACCCGTACCCTAACACTTACCCTAACCCGTACACTAACCTGTCCCCTACCCTAACCCTAACCAGTACTCTAGACACTAACCCCATACCCTAACCTGTACCCTAAGCCATATCCTAACCCTAAACCCTAACACATACCTAACCATAACCATAACCCTAACCTCTAACCTCTAACCCTAACCCTAACACCTAACCCTAACCCTAAACCCTAACCCATAAACCTAACCCTAAACCCAACCCCTAACCCTAACCCCAAACCAAAACCTAACCCTAACCCCTAACCCAAACCTTAACCCCTACCTAAACCCTAACCCTAAACCTAACCCTAAGCCTTAACCCTAACCCTAAACCCTAACTCTAACCCTAATCCTAACACTAACCCAAACCCTAACCCTAACCCTAACATTAAGCCCTAACCTTAACCCTAACACTAACACTAACCCTAACCCCTAACCCTAACCCTTAACACTAACCCTTAACCCTAACCCTAACCCTAACCCCCCTACCCTAACCCTAACACTATCCCTAACCCTTAAACCTAACACTTAACCCTAACCCTAAACCTAAACCTAACACTAACCCTAACCCCTAACTCTAAAACTAACCCTAAACCTAACCTGAAACCCTAACCCATACACTAACCCGTACCCTAACCCTAACACTCACCCGTAACCTAAACCTAACCCTAACCTATACCGTAACTCTAACCCGTACCCTAAACCTAACCCTAACCCGTACCCTAACCCTATCCTGTACAGTAATCCTACCCCTAACCCTTACACTAAACATAACCTGTACCCTAACCCTAACCGTACCCTAAACTGTACCCTAATCTAAACCATACCCTAACCCTAACCCGTACCCGAACCCTAACCCTAACCCCGTACTCTAACCCTAACCCGTACCCTAACCCTAACCCTAACCCCTAACCCTAAACCCTAACCCTAACCCCTCACCCTAACCTTAACCCTAACCTAACCCTAACCCTAACCCTAACCTTAAACCCTAAACCTAACCTGAAACCTAACCCATACACTAACCCGTAACCTAAACCCTAACCCTAACCCGTACCCTAACCAGTACCCTAACCCTAACCCCTAACCATGACCCCTAACGCTATCCGTAACCCTTAACCTCAACACTTAACCCCTAACCCTAACCCTAACCCTTACCCTAACCCGTAACCTAACCCTAACCGTAACCCGTACTCTACAACCCTAACCCATACCCTAACCCTAAACCATACCTTAACCTCCAACCCTAACCCGTACATTAACCCTAGACCCGTATCCTAACCCTAACCCTACCCTACACGACCATAACCTAAATCTAACCCTGACCCTAACCCAAACAATACCCTAACCCTAAGCCTAACCCGTGCCCTAACCCTTACGCTAACCCAACCCTAACGCTACGAAGATAAACCCCGTACCTAACCCTAAATGGTACCCTAACACCTAACCCTAACCCGTACCCTAATACTAACCCTAAAACTAACCCTAACCCTAACCCTAACCCTATTAACCGTACACCCTAACCCTAACCCTAACCATAACCCGTACCCTAACACTAGAACTACCCCCTAAACCCTAACCCTAACTCTAATCATAAACCCTAACCCTATCTCTAAACCAGAACCCTACCCGAAAACCTAACCTAAACCTAACCCTCACCCCTACCGTATCCCTGACACGTAAACTAAACCTAACCCTGATCCTAACACTAACCCATAAACTAACCTAACCCTAACCCTAAAAAGTACCCTAACCCTAACCCAAACGTGTACCTTAACCCTAACACTAACCCTAAACCTAACCCTAAGCCGTACCCTAACCATAACCCTAACCCTAACCCAAACCTAACCCTAACTCCTAACCCTAACCATAACCCTAACCCCTAACCCTAACCCCTAACCCTTAACCCTAACCCGAAACCCGAAAACCCCTAACCCCTAACCCTAATCCTAAACCCTAATCCTTAACCATAACTATAACCCTAACCCTAACCCTAACCCTAACACTAACCCAACCCGTACCCTAACCCTAACCCGTACCCTAACCCTAAACCGTACCCTACCCTAACCCTAACCATAACCCGTACCCTCACACTAAACTACCCCTAACCTAACCCTAGCACTAATCATAACCCTAACCCTATCTCTAAACCTAACCCTAACCCTAACCTAACCCTAAACCTCAACCAAACCCTATCCCTAACACGTAAACTAACCTTAACCCTAACCCTAACACGTAAACTAAACCCTAACCCTAAACAGTACCCTAACCCTAGACGTGTTAACCTAACCCTAACACTAAACCTAAACCTAAGCCGTACCCTAACCCTAAACTCTAACCCAAACCCGTACCCTAACTCTAACACTAACTCTCCTGTACCCTAACCCTAAACCCGTACCCTAACCCTAACCCTAATGCGTACGCTAACCCGTACCGTAACCCTAAACCTAACCCTACCCTAAACCTAACCCTAACCCCAACCCTAACCTGAACCCTAACTCTAACCCGTACCCTAACCCTAAACCGTAACCTAACCTGTACCCTAACCCATACCCAAAACCTAAACCTATCCTGTTCCCTAACCCTAAACCCTAACACTAACCTGGTACACTAACCCATAACCGTACCCGTACCCTAACCCATAAACAAACCCAGACCCCACCCCTAACCCTAACCTGAACCCATAACCTAAGCCTAACCCCAACCCTAACCCTAACCCATTCCCTAACCCTACCCCTAAACGTATCCCATATCCTAAACCCGAACCCTAACCCATAACCTAACACTAACCCTAACCCTAACCAATAAACTAAACCTAACACTATACCTAACCCTAAACAGTACCCTAACCCTAACCCTAAACCCTAACCCTACCCCTAACCCCTAACCAAAACCTAACCCTAACACTAACCCAAACCCTAACCTACACTAACCCCCAACTTAAACCTTAACCTAACCCTAACCCTAACCCTAAACAGTACCCTAAACCTAACCCGAACCCGTACCCTAACCCAAACCCGAACACTAACCCTAAACCTAACCCTATCCTGTACCCTAACCCTAACCCTAAACCTAACCCTAACCCGTACCCTAAACCTAACCCAAACCCTAACTGTTACCAGTACCCTAACCCATGACCTTAACCCATACAATAATCCATACCATATCTCTAACCGTACCCAAACCCTAACCCTAACCCGTACTCTAACCCTAATCTGTACCCTAAACCTAAGCCTAAACCGAACCCTAATCATAAACCTAACACTAACCCTAACACGTAGCCTAACCCTAACCCTAAATATAACCCGAACTCTAACTCTAACCCTAACCCGTACTCTAACCCTAACCGTAACCCTAACCTGTAACCTAACCCTAACCCTAACACTAAACAGTACCCTAAACCTAACCCTATCCCATACCCTAACCCTAAACCTAACCCTAAACCTAACCTTAAACCGTACCCTAATCCTAACCCGTGCCCTAACGCTTACCCTAACGCTTACCCTAACCCTCACCCGTACCCTAACCCAAACTCTAACCCGTACCCTAACCCTAACCTTACCCCAACCCTAAACCTAATGAAACCCAATCCCTAATCCTAAACCCTAACCCTAACCTAATCCTAACCTTAACCCTTACCCTATCCCTAACCCTAACCCGTAACCTAACCCTAACCCTAAACAGTACCCTAACTTTAACCCTAACCCGTACCCTAACCCTAACCATAAACCTAAACCGAACCCTAAGCCGTACCCTAAACCTAACCCTAACCCGTACCCTAACCCTAACACTAACCCATACCCTAATCCATAACTTAACCCGTACCCTAACCCATAACCTAACCCATAACCTAATTCTAAACCCTAACCCGTAGCCTACCCCTAACCCTGAACCTACCCCTAACCTAACCTGAACCCTAACCCTAACCCTAAGCTTAAACAGGACCCTAACCCTAACCCTAACCCGTAACCTAACCCACACTTTACAGCATTGGAAGTCAGGTCGTTCCATGAATAAAACTCTACTGCACCTGGAGACACAACCGTTGAAGCCTGCAGCTTGCCCCTAGCGTCCCATGAGCTTCTGACAAACATGTCTAGTGAGGATGTTCGTAACTCCATCTGTAGGCAGTGTGGAACTGGGAAGGACCGTGTGTCAGCTCATCTTGCAGAAGGAAGTTCCCCAGAGAGACAGCTTTCAACTAGGTACTCAGGTTTGGAAGTTAGTATGTAGCTACCTTCTGAGGGAGGAATTACTCAGAAGTCGTTGGATTGGGCTGGGAGACACTTGCCTCTCACAAAACTTGTGTCCCGTATCGAACGACATCCTTTCGAAGTGAAAGGTACAGGCGGTCAGCACGTGGGAGGAACAAGCCATAAGCTCATTCAAAGGAGTGTGCATCACTTGGAGGCAGGTGTCCGGTAGTCGCGAAATTGACAATGCAGACACTTGGTTCTCACTCCGCTACTGTCCCGCATAGAAGGGAATGCTGTGGAAGCGATCCGTACAGGCCGTCAGATTGTGGGAGGTACAGCCCATAAGCTCAACTCTCAGAAGCGTGTATGCTTTGCAGGCAGATGTCTGCTAGCCACTCTTTTATGGGAGTTAGAACCTAGCTACACTTTAATTGAACAAGGCTGTTGGAAATCGCTGTATTGAACTCAGTTACACGTGACTACAAGCCTGAAACGTCTACATGCTTTTCACAACCTTTTCCAGCACCTAACATAAGGATGTTAGGACCTATGTCTACAGGCAGTTAGGTTGCGGGAGGGTCCTGCCCTCACCTCAACTCTCACAAGGAAGCATGTCTAGAAGCCAGCTTTCAACTAGCTGCATTCTTCTGGCCCTGAGAACGCAGCAGTATTCTAACTCAGGAGGTTCCAAGAATACCACTCTACTCCACCTGGAGACACCTTCCAGGCCTGCATTATTCCACTTGCGTCTCACAAGCTTTTGACAAGCACCTCCGGTGAAGACGTTGGAAAGACATTCTGCAGGCAGTGTGGAACTGTGAAGGACTGCGTGTGAGCCCAACTCTCGAATGTAAGTTGCCGTTGGATGCAGGGTTCTATTAGCTAGTATGGAACTTAGTATGTAGTACCAGTCTAAGACAAGAACTACTAGGAAATCGAGGGATTGAGCTTGGAGGCACTACACTTGTGGGCCTCACCTGGACGAGGTGACTGGTTCCCACCTGGGACTCACCTGGACCTGATAACTTTGCTCCACACTTTGGCCTCACCTGGCCCTGATGACTCTGGGCCCCCCACCTAGGCCTCAATCTGGACCTGGTGACTGTGGTCCCCACCTGGGTTTCACCTGGACCTGGTGACTCTCGTTCCCACATGAACCACACCTGGACCTGGTGACTGTGGTGTCCTTCTAGCCTCACATTTATCTGGGGACTCTGGTCCCCACCAGGGCCTCACCTGGATCTGGTGACTATGGCCTGCAGGTTGGCTTCACCTGGACCTGGTGAGTGGGGTTGCCACCTGGGCCTCACCCATACCTGGTGATTCAGGTCCCCACGTGGGCCTCTTGGACCTGGTGAATCTGGTCCTTACCTGGTCCTCACCCGGACCCGGTGACTCTGGTCACCACCTGGGCCTCACCTGGACCTGGTGAATCTAGTCCCCATCTGGGCCTCACCCACTCCTGGTGACCTTGTTCCCCACCTGGACCTGGTTGCTGTGGACTCCTTCTTGACCTCACCTGGAACTGGTGACTCTGATCCTATCTAGGCGTCACCCAGATCTGGTGACTCTGGTCCTCACCTTGGCATCATTGGGACCTGGTTACTCTGTTCCACACCTGAGCCTCGCCTTGACATGATGACTCTTGAACCCCTCTGGGCCTCACCCTGACCTGGTGACTCTGGTCCCCATCTGGATGTCACCTGGACCAGGTGATTCTGGTACCCCCTCTAGGCCTCAACGAGACCTGGTGACTGTGGTCCTCAACTGGGCCTCACCTGAACCTAGTGAATATGCTCCCCACCTGGGCCTCATCTGGACCTGGTGACTCTGGTCCCTACCTGGGCATCATCGGGACATGGTTCCTCTATTCCACACCGGGACTCACCTGGACCTGAAAACTCTGGTCCTCACTTTGGCCTCTTCTGTACCAGTGACTCTGGCCCCAACTGTCCCTCATCTGGAACTGGTGACTCTGATCCTCAGCAGCATGCCTCGAATGCACCTTTCCACTAGCTGCGTTCTTATGGCCATGAGAATGTAGCTAATTTGTAAGTCAGGAGTTTCCATGTATACCGCTCTATTGCACCTAGAGACACAAGCATTGAAGCCTGCAGCTAGCTCCTTTTGTCCTATGAGCTTCTGACCAACACGTCTAGTGAGGATGTTCAAAATTTCATCTGAAGGCCGTGTGGAACTGTGAGGGACTGGAGGTGAGCTCAAGTCTCAGAAGCAAGTACCCTTTGGACACTGTGTTCAACTAGATTCTCATGTATGGAACTTAGTGTGTAGCACCAATCCTAGAGAGCAGTTCCTCACATATCTCTGGATTGGGCTTGGAGACTAATTGTGTGGGCCAGCACCTTCCACTAACCTCTGACAAAACTTCTGTCACGCATCGAGCCTAGGCCTTATAGGAGTGAAGTGTACCTGCAGTCAGCATGTGCGAGGTACAAGGCATAAATTCAACTCTCAGAAGTGTGTATGCTTTGCAGGCCGATGTCTGCTAGACACTTATCGAGGCAAGGTATACCCAAGCTACACTCTAATTAAACAAGGATGCTGGTAATCACTGTACTGAACTGAGATACACGTGAGTACAGTCCTGACACTTCCACTTGCATTTCTCCAACCTCTCCCAACACCTAAAATAAGGATGTTAGCAGCTATGACTATGGGAGGTCAGGATGCGGGACGGTCCTGCCCTGAGCTCAGCTTTCAAAAGGAGGCATGCCTCGAAGCCAGCTTTCTACTAACTGCGTTCTGTTGGCCATGAGAACGTGGCAGCATTGATATTCAGGATGTTCCATGAATACCGCTTTACTGCACCTGGAGACACAACCTTGAAGTCTGCAGCTTGCCCTTTGCATCCCATGAGCTTCTGACAAACATGTCTAGTGAGTATGTTTGTAACTGTATCTGCAGGCAGTGTGGAACTGGGAAGGACCACGTTTCAACTCATCTCCGAGAGGGAAGTTCCCCAGAGAGAGAGCTTTCAGCTAGTAACTCAGGTTTGGAAGTTAGTATGTAGCTCCCATCTAAGGGAGGAATTCCTCAGAAGTTGCTGGATTGAACTAAGAAACATTTATTTCTCAAAACTTGTGTCCCGTATCAAATGAAATCATTTGGAAGCGAAGCGTACAGGCGGTCAGCATGTGGGAGGTTCAAGTCCTAAGATCAATCCAAAGGAGTGTGCATGCCTTGGAGGCAGCTGTCCGCTAGGCGCGAAATTGACAAGGCAGACACTTGGTTCTCACTCCGCTACTCTCACGCATACAACGAAATGCTGTGGAAGCAGAACGTACAGGCAGTCAGGATGGGGGAGGTACAGGCTATAAGCTCAAATCTCCGAAGTGTGTATGCTTTGCAAGCCGATGTCTGCTAGACACTTATCGAGGTGAGGCATACCCGAGCTACACTCTAATTGAACAAGGATGTTGGCAATCGATGTATCGAACTCAGATACACGTGAGTATAGTCCTGACACTTCCAGTCGCATTTCTCTAACATCTCCTAGCACTCCACGTAAAGATGTTAGCAGCTATGACTATGGGCAGGCAAGATGTGGGAGAGGTCCTGCCCTGAGCTCAGCTCTCACAACAGAGCATGCCTAGAAGCCAGCTTTATACTAGCTCGTTCTGATGGCCGTGAGAATGTAGCAGAATTGTAGGCGGTACGAATACAATGAATACCACTCTACTGCACCTGGAGACACAACCATTGAAGCCTGCAGCTGGCCCTTGCACCGCATAATGCTTCTGACAAACATGTCTAGTGAGGATGTTCGTAACTGCATCTGCATGCAGTGTGGAACAGGAAAGAACTGCGTGTCAGCTCATCTCGCAGAAGGAAATTCCCCAGAGAGAGAGCTTTCAGCTAGGCACTCAGGTTTGGAAGTAAGTATGTAGCTCCCATCTGAGGGAGGAATTCCTCAGAAGTCACTGGATTGAACTAAGAGACACTTGCCTCTCGCAAAACTTGCATCCCATATCGAACGAAATCCTTTGGAAGTGAAGCGTACAGGCGGTCAGCATATGGGAGGTACAAGCCATAAGCTCAAGCCAAAGGAGTGTGCATGCCTTGCAGGCAGCTGTCCACTAGGCACGAAATTGACAAGGCAGATATGGTTTTCACTCTGCTACTATCCCGCATACAATGAAATGCTGTGGAAGTGGAACGTACAGGCAGTCAGGAGGGGGGAGGTACAGACCAGAAGCTCAACTCTCAAAAGTGTGTATGCTTTGAAGGCCGATGTCTGCTAGACACTTATCGAGGAGAGGTATACCCGAGCTACACTCTAATTGAACAAGGACGTTGGCAATCCTGTATTGAACTCAGATACACGTGAGTAGAGTCCTGACACTTCCACTTGCATTTCTCCAACCTCTGCCAACACCTAACATAAGGATGTTAGTAGCTACGACTACAGGAAGCCAGGATGCGGGACGGTCCTGCCCTGAGCTCAGCTCTCAAAAGGAGGCATGCCTAGAAGCCAGTATTCTACTAGCTCTTTCTGATGGCCGTGAGAACGTAACAGCATTATAAGATGGGACATTCCATGAATACCGCTCTACTGCACCTGGAGACACAACCATTGAAGCCTGCAGCTGGCCCTTGCGTCCTATGAGCTTCTGACAAACATGTCTAGTGAGGATGTTCGTAACTGCACCTGCAGGCAGCGTGGAACTGGGAAGGACCACAATTCAGCTCATCTCCGAGAGGGAAGTTCCCAGAGAGAGAGCTTTCAGCTAGTAACTCAGGTTTGGAAGTTAGTATGTAGCTCCCACCTGAGGGAGGAATTCCCCAGAAGTCGCTGGATTGAACTAAGCGACACTTGCCTCTCGCAAAACTTGCGACCCATATCGAAGGAAATCCTTTGAAAGTGAAATATACAGGCGGTAATCATGTGGGAGGTACAAGCCATAAGCTCAATCCAAAGGAGTGTGCATGCCTGGGAGGCACCTGTCTGCTAGGTGCGAAATTGACAAGGCAGACACTTGGTTTTCACTCGGCTACTCTCCCGCATACATCAAAATGCTGTGGAAGAGGAACGTACAGGCAGTCATGATGCGGAGGTACAGGCCATAAGCTCAGCTCTCAGAAGTCTGTATGATTTGCAGGCCGATGTCTGCTAGACACTCATCGAGGTGAGGTATACACGAGCAACACTCTAATTGATTAAGGACGTTGGCAATCGCTGTATTGAACTCAGGTACACGTGAGTACAGTCCTGACACTTCCACTCGCATTTCTCCAATCTCTTCCAGCACTTCACGTAAGGATGTTAGCAGCTATGACAATGGGCAGGCAAGATGCGGGAGGGTCCTGCCCTGAGCTCAGCTCTCACAAGAGAGCATGCCTAGAAGCCAGCATTCAAATAGCTGCGTTCTAATGGCCGTGAGACCATAGCAGTCTTCTACCTCAGGAGGTTTGAAGAATACCACTCTACTGCACCTGGAGACACCTTCCAGGCCTGCATTATTCCACTTGCATCTCACAAGCTTCTGAAAAACGTCTCTGGTGAAGATGTTCAAAACTCATTCTGCGGGCAGTGTGGAACTGTGAGGGACTGGGTGGGAGCTCAAATCTCAGAAGAGAGATGCTTTTGGACTCGGGGTTCAGCTAGATTCTCACGTATGGAACTTAGTATGTAGCATGTGTCTAAGACAGGAATTACTAGGAAATCGCTGGATTGAGCTTGGAGGCACTAGTCTTGTGTGCCGGGACTTTCCACTTACCCCTCACAACACTTCAGTCACGCATCGAGCCTATGCCTGTTAGCTGCAAAATGTACCTGCAGGCAGGATGTCGGAAGCACAGGCCATAAGCTCAACTCTCAAAAGTGTGTATGCCTGGAAGGCAGATGTCTGCTACCCACTCATACATGGGAGTTAGAAACTAGCTACACTCTTTGAAGAAGGCCGTTTCAAATCGCTGTATTCAACTCAGATAATCGTGAGTACAGGCCTGACACTTCCACATGCATTTCGCCGCCCTCACCCAGCACCTAACATAAGGATATTAGCAGTTATGTCTACGGGCGGGAAGGATATGGGAGGGTCCGGCACTGAGCTCAGCTCTCAAAAGAAAGCATGCCTAGAAGCCAGCTTTCTACTAGCTCGTTCTGATGGCCGTGAGAATGTAGCAGAATTGTAAAGCGCTACCTTCCATGAATACTGCTCTACTGCACCTGGAGGCACAACCATTGAAGCCTACAGCTGGCCCTTGCATCCCAAGAGCTTCTGACAAACATGTCTAGTGAGGATGTTCGTAACAGCATCTGCAGGCAGTGTGGAACTGGGAAGGACCGCGTGTCAGCTCATCTCGCAGAAGGAATTCCCCAGAGAGAGGTTTCAGCAAGGTACTCAGGATTGGAAGTTAGTATGTAGCTCCCATCTGAGGGAGGAATTCCTCAGAAGTCGCAGGATTGAACTAAGACACATTTGCCTCTCGCAAAACTTGCGTCCCATATTGAAAGAAATCCTTTGGAACTGAAGTGTGCGGATGGTCAGCATGTGGGAGGCATAAGCCATAAGCTCAATCCAAAGGAGTGTGCATGCCTTGCAGGCAGCTGTACGTTAGGCGCGAAATTGACAAGGCAGACACTTGGTTTTCACTCCGCTACTGTCCTGCATACAATGAAATGCTGTGGAAGTGGAACATACAGCCAGTCAGGATGGAGAAGTTAGAGGACATAAGCTGAACTCTCAGAAGTGTGTATGCTTTGCAGGCCGATGTCTGCTAGACACTTATCGAGGCGAGGTATACCGGAGCTACACTCTAATTGAATAAGGACGTTGGCAATCGCTGTATTGATCTCAGATACACGTGAGGACAGTCCTGACACTTCCACTTGCTTTTCTCCAACCTCTCTCAACACCTAACATAAGGATGTTAGCAGCTAGGACTATGGGCAGGCAGGATGCGGGAGGGTTCTGCCCTGAGCTCAACTTTCAAAAGGAGGCATGCCTGAAGCCAGCTTTCTACTAACTGCATTCTAATGGCCATGAGAATGTGGCAGCATTGTAATTCAGGATGTTCCATGAATACCGCTTTACTACACCTGGAGACACAATGTTGAAGCCTGCAGCTTGCCCCTTGCGTCCCATGAGCTTTCTGACACAAACGATGTATTCATTGAGGATGCTCGTAACTGGATCTGGCAGGTCAGTGTGGAACATGGCAGGGACACGTTTAGCTGCATCCTGAAAGTAGAATTTCCCCAGAGAGAGATGTCTTTCAGCTTAGGTAATCTGGTTGGATGTTAGTATGTAGCTCCCATCTAGGGGGAATTCCTAAGAAGTTGCTGGCTTGGAAGAAAGAGAAGAAAGAAAGAAAGAAAGAAAGAAAGAAAGAAAGAAGAAGAAGAAGCAAAGAAGAAAAAGAAGAAGCAAGAGAAGGAGAGGAATGAAGGAAGGACTTAAGGACGGAACGCAGCAGATCAAAACCCCTCCCTCCCTCCCTCCATCCCTCACCCCCTCCCCCCTCCCCCCCCCCCCCCTCACCTCCCGCCCCACCCCTCCCCCCGCCCGCCCTCCCTCCCCCCTCCCCATAAATAACCAAAAGTTGTGCCCCTGTGTGGCTCTGTCAGTTAAGTTCTACCTTAGGCTCAGATCAATGATCCAGGTCCCAAGGCAGGCTCCCTGTTCAGCAGGGAACCTGCTTCTCCCTCTCCCTCTGCCTCTCTCGCTCATGCTTTATCTCTCCTCACTCTCTCAAATAAATAAAAAACATCTTTGAAAAAGAAGCAAACAAGCAAACCCACAAGGAAGAGAAATCGCCCATGTAGAAGAATTTCAAACAATTTGTGAAGACATTCCACCCTCAAGTTCATGAGCATAGCTTCCCACTCTTCTGTGTGGAATACACATAGTAACTTCCTCTACAAAATATAATATGAAAAACTTAAAATAATATTGATAATATAATAATAATAATTAATAATAATAAAGAATGAGTTTACTACTGAGAAAGCTGACAAACACTACCTCAGCAAGATGATCAGATCGATACCAAGACTGATGAATCATGTTGATAGTATCTATCCTTTATATGATATAATGAAAATGGCAGTATGTCTCTGTATATAATCCACAAAAACAGTTCAGTCATGAGATAAACAACAGACATGTCCCAACTGAGGGAAATTTTACAAAATACTCTACTTCTCAAAGTGTTCCAGTTCAACAACAACAAGGAAAGGCAGAAAGACTGTCACAATCCAGATGAGCCTAAGGAAAGAGGAGGACAAATGGAATGTGATATGAGGGATTGTAACTTAGCAAAAACTAAGGAAATCTGAATAAACTATGGCCTTTGTTTTTCTTTTTTTTTTTTTTTTTTGGTCTTTTTTGAAAATTTTTTTTAAGGTATTTATTTATTTATTTGTGATAGTCACAGAGAGAGAGAGAGGCAGAGACACAGGCAGAGGGAGAAGCAGGCTCCATGCACCGGGAGCCCGAGGTGGGATTCGATCCCGGGTCTTTTTTTGGTCTTTTTTGGATGCAAAGTTTTTAATATTGATTCATTAGCTAATATTTGTACCGTACTAATATAAGGTATCAATAATTGGAGAAATTGAGTGCGAGTGCATGCGAATGCTCATCTCAATTTCCCTATAAATCTTTGTTTTTTTCCTAATAAATAAGATTTATTTTGAAAATTGACTTAAGTGAATCAGGCTCCAAGTGTGAAGACATTTTAAGAATAGTTGAATTAACTTTTGCCTTATTCTTAAAGAGTTCCTTTGATGGAAACAAAGTAAGAATTTTAGATCAGAAGGAAAGAAAAACACTTATGAACATGCATAATGCCTCCTCAACCTGAAAAGCAGGAACAGATAATAAATAGCAAAAATCAGATAAAAATAATTCTAGTATAATAGACACGATATTGCAAGTGCATTTAAAATTAGCAATGCATAACATTTATTTCCTTGACATTTGTCTTCCAAAGAGTTCAAAGTGTTTCAGTGTCACTTGAAACAGGGGAAGAATCTCAGGGAAGGATCCTTCACATAAATAATAGGACCAATAATGTCTCTCAGTTCTTTCTAAATCCATAAAGATGCATTTCCTGATGAGTGACTGAGCTGTGAAGAAAGAGATGAGAAGCCCTCATCCCTCTGAATTACTTGTGTCAGAATATTTTAACCATAGTACCACGGATAGTAAATTATCCTTATTAACAGGAAATATGTCTCAGATTGGAATCTGAGCAATTAGATGCGCAGAGAAAAAAAGCTTTGACTCGCTCCTCATCTTTTAAAGATAAAGGAGAGCTTTTCTATGTACAAAGTCAGTTGTCAAGATAGCCTTATGGAATAAGAGTCTGCAGCATGGAATACTGCTGCACAGCTGGGAAGCCCACGCCCCAGGTCTTCCTGATCCCAAATCCCTGGACCTGTCCCCCAACAAAGGCTGCCAAGCTGAGGTCATTTGCAATTGCTCTCTTAGGAGCTCTGGGGAAGGCGGAAGGAGCTAGATAGGATGGGATGGGAAGCGTGGAGGCCAAGAAAATTAAGGCCATTCCAATTTAAATTCAGCTTTAGCACAAGTCCACCCATCCCAGGTCCCTGTGAAGAAGAGCTGAAATTTACATTACTTCAGTTACAGGAAAAAAAAAACAAAAGTTTACAGCTTAATGACCTAGAAAGCCCCACAATAGAATCAAAACTGAGCCCAGGCCAAGGACAGGAAGCCTCTATTAGAATGAGAACAGAGCTCAATGCCCTTGAATGTCCCATATCAAAATGTAAACAGAACTTGAGGAATTGCTCCAGCCCTTCTGGAGGTCCCCAAGACCAGCCCTTAAAACTAAGCTAAAACCCATCTCCAAGTCCCTGCTTCACTCTGTTGGGTATACTTGGACACAAGCTCGAGCTTGTAAATAAACCCTCCTGTGTTTGCATCAGTGTCAGCTTCTCTGAGATAAAAAAAACAAAACCAAAAGAAGCTCGGACACAGGTAGAGTAAACGCAGGGTTCTGAGAGAATCGGCGGAGACCCGGGGACTTGGGAGCTCTTCTGTGGAAGCCCATGCAGACTGGGGGGGAAGGATGCTCAGTCCCAGATCCAGAGGAACCAGAGACCCCACCCGCATCCTGCCCACCAGGGGGGGTCCTCAGGGAGCAGCACTGCACCGCCCACTGGAGGCCAGAGGTGCTGATGCCCACCCTGCCTCTGATCCCGCAGTTGCATCTACCAAGCAGATGTGCACCTGATAATCAGCGCCAGAGCCCATCCCCAGACCCTGCACAGACCACTCACTGCCACCAAGTTGTCGGACCACAGAAGATGCAGAGATTCAGCTCTGCCTGGAAAGTAGGATCTAGCTTCCTTTGTACTTTGTGCTTTATTTTCATTTATTTTTTTATTTTTTATTAATTG
Organism: Canis lupus familiaris; assembly: GCF_011100685.1. Classification (NCBI taxonomy): domain Eukaryota; kingdom Metazoa; phylum Chordata; class Mammalia; order Carnivora; family Canidae; genus Canis; species Canis lupus. The sequence goes on from NW_023331461.1 coordinate 23,295, forward strand.
CCTTATTTTAATTTTTATGTATGTACCTTATATATTTCTTATTTTTATTTTCATGGTACTTTAATTGTGTTTCATATTTTGGGATTTAGAGTCTTTGAAAATGCAGGCCAAAATAATCTGGTGTGTTTTTGTTTTTTTTTTTTGGAGGGCAGTTGTTATTGTTTTCCATGGTTTTTCTTTTTCTTCCCTCTTTCTTTTCTGGAAAAGGTAATGAGATGGAGAAATTCACCTCTATAAAATAATATGAGGTAGTACTCACAGCCAGGAAGTCCATCAATACACATATATGATGTCTAACTACAGTTTAAAACAATTATTATAAAGATAGCAGCTGGGCTGGAAAAAGAGCACAGAAGAAAACTAGAGAATCCCTTACAGTAGAAATAAAAGAACTAAAATCTAGTCAGGGCCAACGTTAAAAATGCTATAACTGAGATGCAGTCCCACGTAGAAGCCATAAAAACAAGAAAGGTTATGGACCACAGAGACAGACGTAGGGAAGTCAGCCACTTATTAAAACAATAACATTCATATTTTAGGAGACTCAGAAGATGAAGAGAGAGAACAGGTGGGCCTTGCTCAGCCATTAGAAACGACAAATACCCACCATTTGCTTCAACGTGAATGGAACTGGAGGTATTATGCTGAGTGAAGTAACTCAATCGGAGAAGGACAACATTGTATGTTCTCATTCATTTGGGGAATATAGATAATAGTGAAAGGGAATATAAGGGAACGGAGAAGAAATATGTGGGAAATATCAGAAAGGGAGACAGAATATAAAGACTCCTAACTCAGGGAATGAACTAGGGGTGATGGATGGGGAGGAGGGCGGGCGGTGGGGGTGAATGGGTGATGGGCACTGAGGGGGGGCACTTGCCGGGATGAGCACTGGGTGTTATTCTGTATGCTGGCAAATTGAACACAATAAAAAATAAAATTATTATTAAAATAAAAGAAAGAAAGAGGGATCCCTGGGTGGCGCAATGGTTTAGCGCCTGCCTTGGCCCAGGGTGCGATCCTGGAGACCCGGGATAGAATCCCACGTCAGGCTCCCAGTGCATGGAGCCTGCTTCTCCCCTCTGCCTGTGTCTCTGCCTCTCTCTCTCTCTCTCTGTGACTATCATAAATAAATAAAAATTAAAAAAATAAACAAACATTAAAAAAAAGAAAGAAATGAAAGAAAAAGAAAGAAAGAAAGAAAGAAAGAAAGAAAGAAAGAAAGAAAGAAAGAAAGAAAGAAAGAAAAAAAGATAGATTGGCACCTGGTTGGCTCAGTCAGTTAAGCTTCTGCCTTAGGCTCAGATCATGATCCAGGTCCCAAGGCAGACTCCCTGTTTAGCAGGGAACCTGCTTCTCCCTCTCCCCTCTGCCCCTTTCGCTCATGCTTTTTCTCCTCTCTCTCTCTCTCTCATATAAATAAATAACATCTTTGAAAAAGAAACAAACAAAGAAACCCACAAGAAAGAGAAATCTCCCATGTAGAAGAATTTCAAACAATTCGTGCAGACATACCACACTCAAGTTCATGAGCATATCTTCACACTTTTATGTGTGCAATACACATAGTAACTTCCTTCTGCAAAATATATTATGAAAAACCTAAAATAAGAATGATAATATAATAATAATAATAATAATAATAATAATAATAAATCACTTTACTACGGAGAAAGCTGACAAACACTACCTCAGCAAGATGATCAGATCGATACCAAGACTGAAAAATCATGTTGATAGTATCTATCCTTTATATGATATAATAAAAATAGCAGTATATCTCTGTATATAATCCACAAAAAACAGTTCAATCATGAGATAAACAACAGACATGTCCCAACTGAGGGAAATTTTACAAAATACTCTACTTCTCAAAGTGTTCCATTCAACAACAACAAGGAAAGGCTGAAAGACTGTTACAATCCAGAGGAGGCTAAGAAAACAGGAGCACAAATGGAATGTGATATGAGGGATGGTAACTTAGCAAAGCTAAGGAAATCTGAATAAAGTATGGACTTTGGTTAATGCGAATATTTTAATATTGATTCATTAGCTCCTATTGTACCGTACTAATATAAGATATCAATAATTGGAGAAATTGAGTGCCAGTGCATGCGAATGCTCTGTACTATCTTTTCAATTTCCCTCTAAATCTTTGTTTTTTTCCTAATAAATAAGATTTATTTGAAAATTGACTTAAATGAATCAGGCTCCAAGTTTGAAGACATTTTAAGAATTGTTGAATTAAACTTTTCCCTTATTCTTATAGAGTTCCTTCGGTGTGAACAAAGAAATAATTTTATATCAGAAGGAAAGAACAACACTTATGAACGTATAATGCCTCCTCAACCTGAAAAGCAGGAACGGATAATAATAGCAAAAATCAGATAAAAATAATTCTATTATAATAGACACCATATTGCAAGTGCATTTAAAATTAGCAATGCATAACATTTATTTCCTTGACATTTGTCTTCCAAAGAGTTTCACAGTGTTTAAGTGTCAGTTGAAATAGGGGAAGAATCTCAGGGAAGAATCCTTCACATAATAATAGGACCATTGTAATAATATCTCTCAGTTCTTTCCAAATCCATAAAGATGCATTTCCTGATGAGTGACTGAGCTGTGAAGAAAGAGATGAGAAACCCTCATCCCTCTGAATTACTTGTGTCAGAATATTTTAACCATAGTACTACGGATAGTAAATTATCCTTATTAACAGGAAATATGTCTCAGATTGGAATCTGAGCAATTAGATGGGCAGAGAAAAAAAAACTTTGACTCGCTCCTCATCTTTTAAAGATAAAGGAGAGCTTTCTATGTACAAAGTCAGTTGTCAAGATAGCCTTAGGGAATAAGAGTCTGCAGCATGGAATTCCTGCTGCACAGCTGGGACGCCCACAACCCAGGTCTTCCTGATCCCAAATCCCTGGGCCTTTCTCCCAACACATGCTGCCAAGCTGAGGTCATTTGCAATTGCTCTCTTAGGAGCTCCAGGGAAGGGGAAAGAGCTAGATAGGATGGTACTGGACTCAAGGAGGCCGAGAAAATGAAGGCCTTTCTACTTTAAGTTCAGTGTTCGAACAAGTCCAGCCATCCCAGGCCCCTGTGAAGAAGACCTGAAATTTACATTACTTCAGTTACAGGAAAAAAAAAAACAAAAGTTTACAGCTTAATGTCCTAGAATTCCCCACAATAGAATGAAACTGAGCCCATGCCAACGGCTGGAAGCGCCTACTAGAATGAGAGCAGAGCTCAATACCCTTGAAGGCCCCATATCAAAAATGTAAACAGACCTTGAGGAATTGCTCCACCCCTTCTGGAGGACCCTGAGACAAGCCCTTAAAACTAAGCTAAAACCCACCTCGGGGTCCAAGTCCCTACTCCGCTGTGTGGGGTGTACTTGGACGCAAGCTCAAGTTTGGAAATCAACCCTTGGTGTGTTGCATTGGTGTCAGCTCCTTAGGTGGTTTCTCAGATTCGCAATCTTGAGCACAACACCCCCATGTCCCCTCCCACCTTGGCTGAACCTCTATCCCCTGCCACCCAGGGTGACAGTTACCCTCCCTGCCTACAACACCTGGGCACAGGCCGTCACACAGGTCCCATGGGCATGGTGGGCACTCCGCCATCCCTGGCCTCCCAGAGGAAGGAAGGAGGTTTTGGCAGTACAACACTCCCATGGTGACCCCAGGGCTCCCTGCCCAGGACAGACAGGTTGGGGTCTGTGTCCCTGACGTCAGCTCCTCCTCCCCGGTTTTCCCACAGGAAAATGAAGGAGGAAGCCCTGGTCTCCTCTAGGGACATCACGCTGGGGGACCTGGATGTCAAAAGGATGTTCAGCAGTCACGTCATGTTTTGGGACTACTATGGGGTAGGGTGAGGCTGAGGGGGCCAGGGGGATCGGGACCCAGAAGGACCGGGGGTTTCTGGGTAGGGAACACCGGGCTTCAGAGCCCGGGGGAAGAACAGCAGCCAACAACACACAGCTGCATTGTAGGTTGTTTGGGATGAACACCGTGCCCCCACCCTCGGGGTCTCACGGATGAGGAGGCCACTAGGACGGGGCCTCCAGGGATTGCCATGTGAGCTGAACCCCAAAGGGGTGAGGGACAAGCCCCTGAAAAGCAGGGGGCTGGGGTGGAGGCCATGGGGCAAGTAAGGGGACCTGGGGCAGGGTGCATGGCCGTGACTGGAGGAGGACACACATCGATCTGATGAGGGTCGGAAGGGTCAGGGTGATATCCACCATCAGCACTTTTTATATTTCTAAATTCTATGCATTCAATTTGAGACAATTTGCAATTTATAAACATACATAGTATGATGACCCCCAGATAATGCCCCTGGTCCAGCCAGGGCCCTGCACTCACCACACGGGGCCCCAGGGGAAGGTGACACAGCATACCCCAGACTGGGGTCGCCTTTATCTGTAGATGTCTCCGTGTGCATCTTAGAGAAAGGGGATGCCCTGTGTTCACCAGCCCCCCACACCATCCTCCCATCCCCCAGACCCACACCATCCCCTAACATCATCATCCCCCGTGGCATAGCCCCTACACCATCTCCCTTACACACACACAGCCTCACACAATCCCCACCCACACTATACCCCAACACCATCCCCCTTACACCATCCCCACACCCCACCACCGTCATACCCATGCCCACACACCATCCCCCCCACACCATTGGCCCCTAACAAGGACCCAGTGCAGCTGCACCCTGTGGGACATGCTCAAACTCCCTGGGGTTCTCTGGATACCCTGCTCCCATCAGAAGCCCGGGTTGTCCCATTGAGTACCCAGGGGTTGCAGGGAGGAGGGAAGGCAGGGAGCCCCAGACAGTTTGTGTACAGGAGAGTGGTGCAGAGCACACACTGTACCCTGCCTCCATCCACGGTCCCTCCTGGAGGGTGGGACACCCTGCACAGGACAGCAGCCCCTAACCCAGAGGGACCTGGGCTGACTTGGGCCCATGCTCTGTGGGGGCTGGGTTGATTTGAGGCCCCAACAGTCCCAGCTCAAAAGACTAATGGAATCAGGCCCCCATAGCCCTGGCCACCCTGGATTCTGGCCCCAGGCTGAGTGAGCCCTCTCAAAGCTGGATGTGGCCTCCTGGGCCCTGGGCATGCCCCACAGATACAGGTCGCTTATCTAGGGCAGCCCTGGGGATCCCGGGTCACACCAGTGTGGGGAGTGGAGGGGTAGCCGGTGGGGCCACACCCACACCCACACGATAAGGCAGGCTCCTCCAGGTGCTGGGGTTCCAGAGGGCCCGAGGCCAGGGTCCAGCTGCCCTGCGGGGACCCAGCACAGGAGCCCATGAGCTGCAGGTCCAGGTCAGCTCTGCTGTCCTCAGAATCGTCACTCAGGCTGAAACCTCAGGACACACGCCCCCACCCGGATCAACACATGCTCCCAGGTGGGGAACTCCAGCACCAGCCCACCCACCCCGTTTGATTCTTGCCCCCACTTAAAGGACAGGAAGTTCTCCTTCCCCAGGGGAAGGCACGCACCCACGGCTCTGGGCCCGATTGCTGTAGAAAGTCAATAAAGTGATGTGGTGCGAAAATGCACAGCCAGCCCATTTCTGCGTCTCCCAGAACTCTTTGCATGGGGCATGGAGAGACCCCCAGACAGGAGGAGCAGGCACCACCTAGGCCCCAACCAGCCCCTGCAGGGGCGCCGCCAGGCAAACACAGCTGACGTCCCCACGTGCCTTCCAGGGGAGGCCGGACCCACTGCTGGATATGGGAATGTGGCCAAGCCGGAACTTCCAGCTCAGCTGACCCTCCAGCTGAAAGTCCTGCACGAGTGAGCCCCGGCGTAGCCAGGAGAGCCCAGCTAGCCGCCCAGCGCCACACCAGAAATGATATTCTGCCAACGATTTTGGGGTTTTGGATGACCCAGCCAGAGGATCCGACAGCTGCACGGGATAGCTGCATGTGATAGACACACATGCACCTCAAAACCAACAAAAGTCAGAATCCCCCAATGTTGTCAAACAGCAGCCAGATGGTTACATACACTACGCTGTGGTCCCCAATAGGATACATGGAAAACGCTATAAGCCATGACTGCAGAGGTGCTGGAGGCATGGAGATGTGCCTGCTGTGTTCCAACAAAGAGGGCAGAGGGGCAGGAAGCATCCTTCGGAGGGGGGCCTCCTAGGAAAGGATACCAGGTCCCTGTGAAGGCTACGGAGAGTGAAATCTGTCCTCCTATCTTTCTGCTTCTGGTTTTCCTCCTAAATGCCATTTTCCTCAATCATTTTAGCAAGAATTTATTTTTTGTTTTTAAATTTCTTTTTATTGGAGTCCAATTTGTATGAATTCTTTCTTCAGCAAGTGTGTCATTCAGGAGAGAAAGAGAGATAAAGATTTTCCCAGACAGGCAACATATAAAGGAGTTCAGGACCACTTAACCAGTCCAGTAAGGAATTTTAAGAGGGACTCTTCTAGTGGGGGAAAAAAGAGATCAAAAGCAACAAAGACTAGAAAGGCCCAGAGAACGTCACCAGAAAAACCAACTCTTCCGGTAACACAAATGCACAAAGTTCATATCTTTGAATAATCACTCTGAATGCTGATAGACTAAATGCTTCAATCAAAACATATAGGTATCAGAGTGGCTTAAAAAGCAGTATCCGGGATGCCTGGGTGACTCAGGGGTTGAGCCTCTGCCTTTGACTCAGGGTGTGATCCTGGAGTCTGGGATCGAGTCCCATATTGGGCTCCTGGTGGGGAGCCTGTTTCTCTCTCTGCTTAATTTTCTGCCTCTCTCTCTCTCTCTCTCTCTCTCTCTCTCTCTCTCACTCTCACTATCATAAATAATATTATTATTAAAAAACAACATCCATCTGTACGCTGCCTAAAGGATGCTCACCTTAGACCTATAGACACCAACAGATTGAAAGTCAGGGGATGGAAAATCATATATCACGCTAATGGATATCAAAAGAAAGCTGGAGGACCCATACTTATATCAGACAAACGAGATTTGAAACCAAACCCTGGGGGACACATGGTGGCAGTGGTTGAGCATCTGCCTTCGGCTCAGGGTGTGATCCTGCGATCCCAGGATCGAGTCCCACATCAGCCTCCCTTTGGGGAGCCTGCCTCTCACTCTGCTATGTTCCTTCTTCTGCTTCTCTGTGTATCTCTCATGAATATATAAATAAGTAATTAAAATTTCAAAAGAAAGAACAAATACTGTAAGAAGAAATGAAGAAGGGCAATATTTCATAATTAAAAAGACTCTCTATCAAGATCAAACAACTAAATATTTATGCTGCCAACATGGGAGTACCTAAATATAGAAACCACTGTTGGTGGGAATGTGAACTGGTGCAGCCACTCTGGAAAACTCTGTGGAGGTTCCACAATGAGATAAAAATAGACCTGTACAACGACCCAGAAATTGCACTGTTGGGATTAACCTCAAAGATTCAGATGCAATGAAACGCCGGGACACCTGCACCCTGAGGTTTATTTATTTTTTTTTTAAATTTTTATTTATTTATGATAGTCACAGAGAGAGAGAGAGAGGCAGAGACACAGGCAGAGGGAGAAGCAGGCTCCATGCACCGGGAGCCTGATGTGGGATTCGATCCCGGGTCTCCAGGATCGCGCCCTGGGCCAAAGGCAGGCGCCAAACCGCTGCGCCACCCAGGGATCCCTCACCCTGAGGTTTATATTAGGAATGTCCACAATAGCCAAACTGTGGAAGGAGCCTCCCTGTCCATCAAAGTTGAATGGATAAAGAAGATGTGGTTTATATATACAATGGAATAATACTCAGTCATTAAAAATGACAGATACCCACCATTTGCTTCAACGTGAATGGAACTGGAAGGTATTATGCTGAGTGAAGTAAGTCAAACGGAGAAGGACAAACAGTGTATGTTCTCATTCATTTGTGGAATATAAATAATACTGAAAGAGAATATAAGGGAATGGAGAAGAATTGTATAGGAAATATCAGAAAGGGAGACAGAACATAAAGACTCCTAACTCTGCGAAATGAACTAGGGGTGCTGGGAGGGGAGGAGGGCAGAAGTGTGTGTGAATGGGTGATGGGCACTGAGAGGGAACTTGATGGGATGAGCACTGGGTGTTATTCGGAATGTTGGTCAATTCAACACCAATCAAAATAAATTTATTTAAAAAAAAAGATCCAACAACTAAATATTTATGCTGCAACATGGGAGTACCTAAATATAGAAACGAATTAACAACAAACGTACAGGAACTCACTGATAATAATACAATGACAGGGGATTTTAACACCCACTTATGACAATGGACCGATTGTCTATGCAGAAAATCAACAGGGGAACAATAGCCTTGACACACTGGACCACAGGGACTCAACAGATATAGTCTGAATATTTCTTCCTAAAGCAGAATACACATTCCTTTCAAGTGCACATGGGATATTCTCCAGAACAGATCATATCATGGGCCACAAATCAGCCCTCAACAGGTACAACAGGTACAAGAAGGTTGATATCACACACTGTACATTTTTGGAACTCGATGCTATGAAACTCGAAGTCGACAGTAAGAAAAAAGAATTGGACAGACAAAAAACACGTGGAGATTATGATCATCCTACTAGAGAATGAATGGATCAACCAGGAAATTAAAGAGGAAATTTAAAACAAATGAAAATGAAAATATGTTTCTCCAAAACTCTGGAATGTAGCAAAGGCAGTCCTAAGAGGGAAGTACATAGCAATACAGGCCTACCTCAAGAAACAAGAAGTCTCCAATACACAACCTAACCCTACACCTAAAGGAACTGGAAAAGAAATAGCAAACAAAGCCTAAAGCCTACAGAAGAAGGGAAAAAATAAAGATGAGAGCAGAGATAAAAAATACAGAAACAACAAAACAGTAGAATGGAATAACGAAACTAAGAGCTGGATCTTCAAAATAATAAATAAAACGGATCAAGCCATAGCCAGCTTTATCAATGAGAAAAGAGAAAAGACCTATATAAATAAAATCACAAATGAGAGAAGAGAGATCACAATCAACACCAGAAAAATAAGACAATTATAAGGGAATACTATGAAATTATATGCTAACAAACTGGGAGAACTGGAAGAAATGGACAAATCCCTAGAAATGTGCAAATGAGCAAACCTGAAATAGGAAGAAATAGAAATGTGAACAGACCCATAACTAGCAAAAGAATTGAATCAGCAAGGAACCTGGGTACCTCAGTGGTTGAGCATCTGCTTTGGCTCAGGTCATGATCCCGGGGACCTGGGGGATCAAAGGTCCCCGCATGGAGCCTCATTTTCCCTCTGCCTATCCCTCTCTCTCCCTATGTCTCTCATGAATCCATAAATAAAATCTTTAAAAAAGAAAAAAGATAAAAAGTGAGAAAGGACCCAAATAAAATCACAAATGAGAAAAGAGAAATAACAACCAACACTACAGAAATACAAAGGATTATAAGAGAACATTATGAAAAATTATATGCCAGCAACCTAGAACCTGGAAGAAATAGATCAATTCCTGGAAACATATAACATAACAAAAATGATAAAGGAAGAAATAAGAAACTTGAACAGACAGATAACCAGCAAAGAAATTGAATCAGCAATCAAGAACCTCCCAACAGGAGATGCTTAGATCAATAGAACAAAATGGAAATCCAAAACAAGGTACAAACCTGTAACTCTATGATCCATTAATCGACAACAAGGCAGCAAGGAATATCCAAAGGCACAAAGATAGTCTCTTCAACAAACCCTAACCATGACCCCAGGATAAGAACAAATGATGTTGGGAAAACCAGGCAGCCACATACAGAAGAATTTAACTGGACCACTTTCTTATACCATATATATAAAAAATAAATTCAATATGGATGAAACACCTAAATGTGAGACCTGAAACAATACAAAGAAGAAAAGATAGGCAGCAAAGTCTTTGACATTGTCCATTGGATCTTCTTTCTAGATATGCCTCTGAGGTGAGGGAAACAAAACCAAAATTACTATTGGGACTTCATCAAATTGAAAAGCTTCCGCAAAATGAAGAAAACAACCAAAGCTAAAATGCAACATACAGGAGGAGGGGCAAGATGGCGAAGTGTAGGGTCCCCAAATCACCTGTCCCCACGAAATTACCTAGATAACCTTCAAATCATCCTGAAAATCTATTAATTCGGCCTGAGATTTAAACAGAGACCAGACCGAATGCTACAGTGGAAAAGTTCGTGATTCTATCAAGGTAGGAAGACGGGAAAAAGAAATAAAGAAAAAAAGGGCATCCAAGGGTGAGGGGCCCTGTGAGGAGCCTGGCTAAGGCCGGGAAGTACCCACAGGACAGAAGAGCTCTGTCCTGGGAGAAGGAGGAGCTTCACCAATCTTCCAGGGCAGAATGGCAACTTCAAGGAGTCAGAGCAGGACCCAGGAGGGCGGGGATGCCCTAGGGATCCCTGGGACACTAATAGACACCTGCACTCCCGGGAGAGTGCTGCGAGCTCCCTAAGGGCCGCAGGGCACATGCATTGACCGGGGAGCAGCTCTGTCAGGATCGGGTGGCAGCTCTGCACAAAGGGGTTTTCACGGCCCTAGGAGCAGCTTGGCAGCAGCGCCTCCTGCAGAGGAAGAGGCTCCATTCAGAGGGGGATGCGGAGCTCCAGGAGCAACTCAGAGGGGCTCGGGCGGTGGCTCTGCAGTGAGGTGGCTATGCGGCCGGGAGCGAGAATCCAACAGCACAGGCCCCGGAGCACAGGGCGCCGGGGCACAGCCAGGATTCGGCCTCCCCAGGGACAAGCAGAGGCCCGCAAGGCCCAGGACAGCAAGGACGCTCCTGTCCAGAGCTGAGCAGATCAGCGGACCCGCCTCAGAGCCTCCAGGACCTGCAGAAGGACTGCTCCTGAGTTACTGCGGGGCTGAATACAGGTTTCCAGAGCTGGCCGCTACCACTGGAGTTGTTCCTCCTGGGGCCTCATGGGGGAAACTAATCCCACTGAGCCCTGCACGAGGCAGGGGACATAGCGGCTCCCCCAAGTACTAACACCTGAAAATCAGCACAACAGGCCCCTCCCCCAGAAGACCGGCTAGACAGGCAAGTTCCAGGGGAAGTCAAGGGACTTAAAGTATACAGAATCAGAAGATACTCCTCCATGTTTTTTTTTATTTCTGATTGCTTCGCCCTCCCCTTTTCCCCCCTTTCTTTCTTTTTCTTTTTCATTTTAATTTTTTAAGGTATTTATTTATTTATGATAGTCACAGAGAGAGAGAGAGGCAGAGACACAGGCAGAGGGAGAAGCAGGCTCCATGCACCAGGAGCCCGATGTGGGATTCGATCCCGGGTCTCCAGGATCGCGCCCTGGACCAAAGGCAGGTGCCAAACCGCTGCACCATCCAGGGATCCCTTTCTTTCTCTTTTTATTCCCTATTTCCTTCTTTCTTCCTTTATTCTTTTTCGTTTTTCTCTTTCTTCCTTCTTTCTCTCCTCTCTTTTTCTCCTTTTCCCAATACAATTTCTTTTTTTTTAATTTTTTTAAGGTATTTATTTATTTATGATAGTCACAGAGAGAGAGGCAGAGACACAGGCAGAGGGAGAAGCAGGCTCCATGCACCGGGAGCCCGATGTGGGATTCGATCCCGGGTCTCCAGGATCGCGCCCTGGGCCAAAGGCAGGCGCCAAACCGCTGCGCCATCCAGGGATCCCTTCCCAATACAATTTCTTTTTGGCCACTCTGCACTCAGGAAAATGACTAGAAGGAAAACCTCACCTCAAAAGAAAGAATCAGAAACAGTCGTCTCTCCCCACAGAGTTACAAAATCTGGATAACAATTTAATGTCAGAAAGCAAATTCAGAAGCACTATTATACAGCTACTGGTGGCTCTAGAAAAAGCATAAAGGACTCAAGAGCTTCATGACTGCAGAATTTTGATCCAATCAGGCCGAAATTAAAAATCAATTGAATGAGATGCAATCCAAACTAGAAGTCCTAACGATGAGGGTTAACGAGGTAGAAGAACGAGTGAGTGACATAGAAGACAAGTTGATGGTAAAGAGGGAAACTGAGGGAGGAGCAAGATGGCGGAAGAGCAGGGTCTCCAAATCACCTGTCTCCACCAAACTACCTAGAAAACCTTCAAATTATCCTGAAAATCTATGAATTCGACCTGAGATTTAAAGAGAGACCAGCTGGAATGCAACAGTGAGAAGAGTTCGCGCTTCTATCAAGGTAGGAAGACGGGAAAAAAGAAATAAAGAAACAAAGGCCTCCAAGGGGGAGGGGCCCCGCGAGGAGCCGGGCTGAGGCCGGGGCGAGTGTTCCCAGGACAGGAGAGCCCCGTCCCGGAGGAGCAGGAGCTGCACCGACCTTCCCGGGCGGAAAGGGGCTCGCGGGGAGTTGGAGCAGGACCCAGGAGGGAGGGGATGCCCTCGGGCTCCCCGGGACAGTAACAGCAACTCCGCGCCCAGGAGAGTGCGCCGAACTCCCTAAGGGCTGCAGCGCGCATGGCGGGACCCGGAGCAGCTCGGGGGGGGGGGGGGGGGGGGGGGGGGGGGGGGGGGGCTCGGGCGGGGCTCCACGGAGGAGGCTGCGCGGAGGGGGCTGCGCGGCCCCGGGAGCAGCTCGGCCGGGCTCAGGCAGAGAAGAGGCTCCGTGCAGAGGGGCCTGCGCGGTTCCAGGAGCAGCTCGGAGGGGCTCGGGCGGTGGCTCCGCGGAGGGGGTTGCGCGGCCCGGGAGCGCGAATCCACCAGCGCAGGCTCCGGAGCACAGGGCGCCGGGACACAGCCCAGGATCCGGCCTCCCCGGGACAGGCAGAGGCCGGGAGGGCCCAGGACAGCAAGGACGCTCCTGCCCCAGCTGAGCAGATCAGCGGCCCCGCCCCGGAGCCTCCAGGCCCTGCAGACGGAGTTCCTCCCGGAGCTGAATCCAGGTTTCCAGAGCTGCCCCCACTGAGCCCTGCACCAGGCAGGGGCACAGCAGCTCCCCCAACTGCTAACACCTGAAAATCAGCACAACAGGCCCCTCCCCCAGAACACCAGCTAGACTGACAACTTCCAGGAGAAGCCAAGGGACTTAAAGAACACAGAATCAGAAGATACTCCCCTGTGGTTCTTTTTTGTTGTTTTTGTTTTGTTGGTTTTTTTTTTGTTTGTTTGTTTTTTGTTTTATTTTGTTTTGCTTTTGATTTGTTTCCTTCCCCCACCCCCCTTTTTTTTCTCCTTTTTTTTCTTCTCTTTTTCTTCTTTTTTTTTTTCTTTCGTTTTTTTCTCTTCCCTTTTTTTCTCTTTCACTTTTCTTTCCTTCTTTCTCCTCACTTTTTCTCTTTTTCCCAATACAACTTGCTTTTGGCCACTCTGCAATGAGCAAAATGACTAGAAGGAAAACCTCACCTCAAAAGAAAGAATCAGAAACAGTCCTCTCTCCCACAGAGTTACAAAATCTGGATTACAATTCAATGTCAGAAAGCCAATTCAGAAGCACTATTACAGCTACTGGTGGCTCTAGAAAAAAGTATAAAGGACTCAAGAGACTTCATGACTGCAGAATTTAGAGCTAATCAGGCAGAAATTAAAAATCAATTGAATGAGATGCAATCCAAACTAGAAGTCCTAACGACGAGGGTTAACGAGGTGGAAGAACGAGTGAGTGACATAGAAGACAAGTTGATAGCAAAGAGGGAAACTGAGGAAAAAAGAGACAAACAATTAAAAGACCATGAAGACAGATTAAGGGAAATAAACGACAGTCTGAGGAAGAAAAACCTACGTTTAATTGGGGTTCCCGAGGGCGCCGAAAGGGACAGAGGGCCAGAATATGTATTTGAACAAATTCTAGCTGAAAACTTTCCTAATCTGGGAAGGGAAACAGGCATTCAGATCCAGGAAATAGAGAGATCCCCCCCTAAAATCAATAAAAACCGTTCAACACCTCGACATTTAATTGTGAAGCTTGCAAATTCCAAAGATAAGGAGAAGATCCTTAAAGCAGAAGAGACAAGAAATCCCTGACTTTTATGGGGAGGAGTATTAGGGTAACAGCAGACCTCTCCACAGAGACCTGGCAGGCCAGAAAGGGCTGGCAGGATATATCAGGGTCCTAAATGAGAAGAACATGTAACCAAGAATACTTTATCCAGCAAGGCTCTCATTCAAAATGGAAGGAGAGATAAAGAGCTTCCAAGACAGGCAGCAACTAAAAGAATATGTGACCTCCAAACCAGCTCCGCAAGAAATTTTAAGGGGGACTCTTAAAATTCCCCTTTAAGAAGAAGTTCAGTGGAACAGTCCACAAAAACAAAGACTGAATAGATATCATGATGACACTAAACTCATATCTCTCAATAGTAACTCTGAATGTGAACGGGCTTAATGACCCCATCAAAAGGCGCAGGGTTTCAGACTGGATAAAAAAGCAGGACCCATCTATTTGCTGTCTACAAGAGACTCATTTTAGACAGAAGGACACCTACAGCCTGAAAATAAAAGGTTGGAGAACAATTTACCATTCGAATGGTCCTCAAAAGAAAGCAGGGTAGCCATCCTTATATCTGATAAACTAAAATTTACCCAAACTGTAGTGAGAGATGAAGAGGGACACTATACATACTTAAAGGATCTATTCAACAAGAGGACTTAACAATCCTCAATATATATGCTCCGAATGTGGGAGCTGCCAAAATATAAATCAATTATTAACCAAAGTGAAGAAATACTTAGATAATAATACACCTATACTTGGTGACTTCAATCTAGCTCTTTCTATACTCGATAGGTCTTCTAAGCACAACATCTCCAAAGAAACGAGAGCTTTAAATGATACACTGGACCACATGGATTTCACAGATATCTACAGAACTTTACATCCAAACTCAACTGAATACACATTCTTCTCAAGTGCACATGGAACTTTCTCCAGAATAGACCATATTGGGACACAAATCGGGTCTGAACCGATACCAAAAGATTGGGATTGTCCCCTGCATATTCTCGGACCATAATGCCTTGAAATTAGAACTAAATCACAACAAGAAGTTTGGAAGGACCTCAAACACGTGGAGGTTAAGGACCATCCTGCTAAAAGATAAAAGGGTCAACCAGGAAATTAAGGAAGAATTAAAAAGATTCATGGAACTAATGAGAATGAAGATAACCATTCAAAATCTTTGGGATGCAGCAGAAAAGCAGTCCTAAGGGGGAAATACATCGCAATACAAGCATCCATTCAAAACTGAAAGAACTCAAATACAAAAGCTAACCTTACACATAAAGGAGCTAGAGAAAAACAGCAAATAGATCCTACACCCAAGAGAAGAAGGGAGTTAATAAAGATTCGAGCAGAACTCAACGAAATCGAGACCAGAAGAACTGTGGAACAGATCAACAAAACCAGGAGTTGGTTCTTTGAAAGAATAAGATAGATAAACCATTAGCCAGCCTTATTAAAAAGAAGAGAGAGAAGACTCAAATTAATAAAATCATGATGAGAAAGGAGAGATCACTACCAACACCAAGGAAATACAAACGATTTTAAAAACATATTATGAACAGCTATACGCCAATAAATTAGGCAATCTAGAAGAAATGGACGCATTCCTGGAAAGCCACAAACTACCAAAACTGGAACAGGAAGAAATAGAAAACCTGAACAGGCCAATAACCAGGGAGGAAATTGAAGCAGTCATCAAAAACCTCCCAAGACACAAGAGTCCAGGGCCAGATGGCTTCCCAGAGGAATTTTATCAACGTTTAAAGAAGAAACATACCTATTCTCCTAAAGCTGTTTGGAAAGATAGAAAGAGATGGAGTACTTCCAAATTCGTTCTATGAAGCCAGCATCACCTTAATTCCAAAGCCAGACAAGACCCCACCAAAAAGGAGAATTACAGACCAATATCCCTGATGAACATGGATGCAAAAATTCTCAACAAGATACTGGCCAATAGGATCCAACAACTATTAAGAAAATTATTCACCATGACCAAGTAGGATTTATCCCTGGGACACAAGGCTGGTTCAACACCCGTAAAACAATCAATGTGATTCATCATATCAGCAAGAGAAAAACCAAGAACCATATGATCCTCTCATGGATGCAGAGAAAGCATTTGACAAAATACAGCATCCATTCCTGATCAAAACTCTTCAGAGTGTAGGGATAGAGGGAACATTCCTCGACATCTTAAAAGCCATCTATGAAAAGGCCCACAGCAAATATCATTCTCAATGGGGAAGCACTAGGAGCCTTTCCCTAAGATCAGGAACAAGACAGGGATGTC